>NC_134204.1:35544047-35838155 GCF_964188355.1 Buteo buteo
CCTTCTGCTCATTTTCTTATGCCCTGAAAAACACTAATAAACCCCTATATATTTCCAATTAGAAGTGAACATTTTTCAGCAGAAGCAATTATGTAAGGTTTAAGTAAAATTTAAAATGAGTAGGAAGTGTTTTTTTCTCAAAATTTCATTTTATCAAAAGCTAAAACAAAAGAAACAAAAAAAACTTTTTTTGGAAACTATTCAGTTGTTAGCATACTCACAGTAACTTCTAATTTATACTACTATGAAATCTGAATCAGACCATCAGAATGATCTTGCAGCTGTTCCCAGGGTACACTCACACTGCTATTTCAGAGGAGATAGAGACATGATATATGAGGTTTTTAAGGTTTTCCTTTCTTTTCTAAATCAGACCAGTTACCTACAAGTATACATTCATCACATCTGGTGATTATAAACATATTTGGATTAAAGAGTATGTGCTTCTGCAAACTAAATATGCACTCTCAAATATTCATATCTTTTTTTTCCCAAATGGATAAGAAATGGACAAATGTTCTCAGTGTTACTGAAACACATTCATACCGGTGTATCATCAGAGTCTGAAAGTTATATGCACGTTTTGAAATGAGGGTACAGCTTTCAGTAGTATACTGAACAATCAGAACTCTCATCTAGGATTCAATAGGAAAATACACTAATATTGTAAGGCAGATGAAGGTAATTGCGAATTCCAGCTCTGAACAAATCTAGTCATTAGTAATTCCCAGACTTCATTTAAGTGGTTTGATATTTCTCTCAGTGATGTCAGCAACTGCAAGATCCCACTCTAAGGATTGCAATTGTTGCCTCTAGCTGTGCTTGCAGTCTTTGCAGTGTTCCTGCTTTATATTATTATGTCTACCATGCCCTTACGTATGCACTGAACATAATCAAACATTCTGAGTATACTTTACAGACTGTGTACAGTGGCAAGTGTACAGAAGCATGTGCACAAAGTGAGGATGGTGTCATTAACTAGAAAGCAGTATGAAGTCGTCATCTGACTTAACGGGGGCTCTGTACTCAATCAGTGGGAGAGCTATGAAAATAATACTAGGGATGGACACAGAACTAAGGAAATTTAGCAGATTATGCAGGTAGAAATTTAGAAATATTTTCAGGCTGTTTTATGTACTTGTGCAGTTTGCATTTTATCTCAGTTCATTTCATTTCACTGGACTGTCTGATTCCCAATATTCAAGAGAGTAGTAATCATTAATCAGTTTCATCCTCACCACATACATTTGTGGTAGGGAAGTGTTATCCTGATTTAAAGAAAAAGATGTGTAAACTAAGTGACATACCTCAGATCAGCCAGCATCTGTAGCACAAGATGGGATTTTTATCATGTCTTCAGAGTCATTTCGGGTTGCTGATTCATAGCTTTATGGTGAATTGGTGGAGAGAATGAAAACTTCTGGATTTTCCATGTAAGGTATTTTCTATGATATTTCTGGTTTAAAATCTCATGTAAATCCTGGGATGCACAATGCCTATATTTATTCCAGTTTAACTAGAGGAGGACTTAGAATGGAGGAGCATCTCAAAAATCAGGTAATCAGAAAACAGGGTAGAAGTAACACTAGGTACTACAGAAAAGTGGATACCATGTGCTGCATGACTACTTGTACCTTGTATTGAGAAGACTAAACAAAAGATGGGCCTATAACAGCTGAGGTCAAGCAGGAACAAGGTATATGAGCTCCTTTAGGTATAGCTGCTAGGACTGGGATATCTTGTTTCCATCAGTGGAATATACACAACAGATTACCTTGGCCAATGCCCTTTCCCATGGCAGGGAGTGATTTTTCTCCTGACCGCAGAGCCTCAAGCAAGGTCAGGACTGTGAAACCAATAGCCAAGGACCCTCACTTATTTCTAAACTATGAACACTTGTAAAGAGACGTCTTCAATTCCAGGACTCCAAGTATCCTAAGAGCCCAGACCAGTACTGTTCCAGGAATATCACTTTTCAATTTTCTGTGTGCATACTATAAGTCATAGCTACTAATCATGCCAAGCCTGTTTGCTTTCGTTATCTCCTGCGAGACATTTATTTTTCTTATGTAAAAGATATGACCCTATCAAAAGTTAAAGAACCTGAGGAAGTCAATATTTACTTTCTCCAGCAGTTTTTCCTAGCTGGTCCAAAACAATAAAAGACAACCTCTAGGGGACCAGTATTTTTCTAACACTGCTGTAGACCAGGATGAAGGAAGTCTTCGCTAGAGATAGTTTTGGTCCTGTCTTCACCCATGGGAATGTATAGAGTTGACGGCCAGGCATGACCAAAATTGTGTTAATTGCAGTAGCCTGACACCAAATACTCTCAGCTACCTTTTCCAACAACACAACATGACGCAAAATGTGGGTAGTTAGCCTCCATGGTTTCCTGTCTGCTTCAAAGGCCACCTGCTTGACACATCTGATTAACAGCACTTCTCCTTCATATCAATATTATATCCTTTACTTCTACTTCTTCCTTCTGATATTTGTTAGTGTCAGTTTGTTACTGCTGCAGACAAATGAGAAAAATACAGATTATTTTGAAGGGGTGATCACTGAAGAAGAAAGTTATAAACCCACTTGGTCATTTCCTCATCACCTGGTTTTGGTTATCATCTGCATATGAAGGCCATCTCCTATCTTCACAGATGGTGGAGCAGCTCCCATTGTACATGTGTATCAGACCATAATTTGGCTCAGTGACTTTAACAAGAAGGTTGTAATCTGTCTTTTTCTGTTTCATTTATTACATGGTGGAGTTTACCACTTTGCTCCATAAATTACATCTTAAATTGTGTTTATGATCAGAAGAATGTCTGTAAAAATGGCGTGTATGTAACAGAACTGCTTCATGTTTGCACTGAGTTACATATGCTTTGTTTTTTGAACATAAACAGACCTATTTTTCTCTTTATTTCATAGAAACTGATCCAGCTAAAAGACAATAAGCTTGTTTCTTGCATGATTCATGCATTATCAACACAATTGTTAATTAAGTGTTTACAGTTGCAGATCTTTATTTAGTGCAGAAAAAGGAATGAAATTAGAAAAAAAAAACCAGCTTATACTTCAGTTTCTGTTTCATATACAGACACTTTTTTTGTTTGTGTCTTTTATCATTACCTACAAATCACATACACATTAAATAGTAAAATATTACCTTATGGTCAGCGAGAAAAGTGTGGATGCAGCTGATTTCAGACAGAGAATAGATCTAATTTAGAAATTGGAGAGCAGTGGTTTTCACCATATTGCTTTTCAGAGCAAACTCTGGTTTTTAGAATTTGCTATGGACTGTTTAGGATGTTCTTGTTACCCTTTTAAGTCTCTTGGACTAGCAACTGTGCTCATGGTGAACAAAGAGAACCTCTCTGTAGTTCAAATACATGTATTTAATCCAGTTCTAGACACCCATTTGTTCTTGTAACCCATCAATGCCTTCAGACAGCACTACTTAAAACAAAAACATGGTTTGGAAAGTCAATGGCTCTGTAGTAACAATACTCCACAAGATGCTGTGCAAAATTCAAATCCTATTTTTTTGACAAGGGAGGGAGTTCAGACTGGCTGTCAAGGACATCTAATCTGAAACAGATTTCCTTGCTGTTCAACACTTGTTGTAGAATGAGCTCACATGAAAAATCTAATACTGCTTGATTACTCATTAGTTCCAGCAACCTGCTTTCATATTTATTTCTGTCCCCAGTCACCTTCCTTTCCATCATGTCATTACTCCCTGTAGCAAGTGTTGCTGCTTGAAACACAGCATGACATACCAGACCAACCAGGACTATAGCTTAAACCAGTCATCAATACTAACCGTAGCAAGTGATAGTCTTGCTGGTATAAAGCTTGCACAAAGTTGTGAGTTATCATATTTTAGACAACCAGTATTCATTACATTGTTTGCTGGTTTGCATTTTCTCAAAGCTCACTTTAAAATTATGAAAAAAATTATTCCTTTTGGATTTGTATTATCCCAGTCCCACCTCCAAAGGCAGTTTCAGGGTTCAGGCAGGCATTTGTTGTTTGAAACACATGCAATAAACCTCATAAAGCATTAAAACAAAACAAAACAAAACAAAACCCTGGTAACTTGAGGACTGTACAGAACAATCCTTCTCATGCAATGCTTCAAGCATTTTTTTATTTTAACATTTGTCCAAAAAAGAGCATGAGCTTTTTAATGTTAATGACTAAGTGTCCAGAAAATTTCTTTTTCTTTGTCTAAAGGCACACTATTCCAAAATCAGCAATTTTTCTGGACATTTTCTGGGTCTTAAGAGCCTCCAGCTTATGGTGCAGGGGGTGTGATCTCTGGTTTGATTAGGTAAGGATTTACCTTTCAGCAAAACTGTTTAGGTGTGTATTATTACATTTACCTTGAGGCATGTAAATATCACACCCAGTTCCTTTGCAACCTGAGCCTTAACTGAAAAAGAAATAAACCATCCTTCAAGAGGGAAGAGGGCTGGATGTTTACCTGAAAGTAATATCTTTGGGGAACTCTGTATAAGTAACTTTCCATTCTTAAGGTAAGTACTGTCTCACTTTGACTACACGTGGATAAAAAACACTCTTGAATCAAAGTAGTCATTAAATTTGGGGCTTTTTCCCCTTAAATTGATTGCAAACTGAGCATGATGGTAGAAGTGAGCTCCTTAATTGTAACTTTTCTAAATGTACTTGTGAAGTGTTTTGGTCAACCAGCTCCCATGATACATGTTTAAGACCAGCACTTCTGCAATCATTTCATCTTTAATCCACTGTTTAGTCTGGTCAAATGGTAACAGGTATAGTTTCTGTTTACCAGTCAGGTGCTTTCATCTTACAAGCAGAAACAGTGGCCCAAAACCCCCAACAACCTCTCCCAAGAGAAGAGAGACCAAAACCCACTTTAGAGTGACAAGAGAGTCAATAAATCAGTCCAGCAAATTTTTGATACCTGAAATATTTTTCCTGGATGTTTTTAAACAGGAAAGAGTTTTATATTTGCCTATATACAAGAATGCCAGATTGAAAATTACTTGATTTCCTTCCCTACAAGAGAAAGACATAAGCCAGATTTTTTCACTGCCAAATAGACTTTATCTTCACTTTTCTTGTCACATTCCAACCAAGTAACTGGGTGTATGAAGATTAGATATAACTAGGGACTTCATCAAAAACAACTGAAAATACCTGCATTTGCCTTTTCTTCAAATATTTTCATGAACAGGACTGGTTTAATGAGTACTAACTAAAAATCCGCTAAGAATGAGAGCAAAAGCGACCTCTCTGAACCACAGATTAGGTTTAGCAATCCCATTTACAAATTCACTCATTGTCCCCTCAGGATTACAGAAAATAAGAGGTCACTTATTTTGGAGGCTTCTAATTAGGCACTAGTTTAGTTGTCTGGGCAGTAAAGTAAGCAGCCTGATTTAAGATGCTATAAGCATCTAAAATTTGTGATGAAATGCATGCACTCAGAACAATTCTTAGAGGCTAACTGTAAGCATGCACAATTATAAATATTGACCTCAGTTTCTATGTGACAGGTTTAAATACAGCATCAGTCAAATGTCCTTAAAATATCTACTAATTACTTAGTATACTAAATATCTACTAAAAAAACAGCCACTGAATCTATTTAGTATAAATTTTTAGCAGTCTTAAAACTTGTTAACTTTCACAACATGTGACTATAAGGAAAAAACCCAAACATTATTTAGAAGCCATGAATTATGTATGACTATCCTTATAAAGGTACAATATTTTTTTGAGAGTTTGAATGTGTGAAAATTAGCAACATGAAAGAAAATAGCAGGACTGCCAGATTCAGGACAAATAAGTCAAGCTCCTCTATCACTAAATATCATGAGAATGGCTTAATTATCTGAAGAACAAATAGCACATTTATGTAGTAGTTTATATTTTTTTTAAATAATATTTTGTATGTGTCTATTTTTATTAGTTTATATTAAGACTTTTATATTTCTTTAACTCATGCTTTATCTTTTCATTTAGGAGGTGTGAAAATGAATTTTAACAAAAGTCAAAATATGGCTATCCATTTTCCTTCTGGGGTTTTAATATTATGTAAAAATCAGCAAAGTAAAGACTCTGTTCTAATACTATTGATTCTTATGACTTCACTACATTTTTATGGTTTTAAAACTGAAGTTCCTGCAAACAATTATCTTTACTTTCATTTTTACTAACTATTATTTGTACACTGTATTACAGTGACCTATTATATATATCTATCTCAGAAATATATTTCTAATAGGTGATTCTTTGGGAAAGGAAGGGAGAAGGGAGGTTGGGTTGGGATATTGTTATATTTATTTTAATGACAAAGGCTGTTCCTTTTAGGAAGGACAACTGTGGTTTGAAGCCTGGTCCTATATTAACTGTTTTCCTACAGAAATAATTTGAAAGTAATGACTCTTGATTGCTTAGGTTGAGCTAGAGTAATTTTTAAATGAATTCTGATCACTGTCATAGTTCAGGGGTTTGGCACATAAAAACTGGTAGAAGAATACTGCCAGATACTAAGAATGCCTTTTTAAATCCTTATGAAATTCCCATCCAGATTTGTCAGACACTATAATGCACATTTACACTTTACCAACATTGCCTAACAATTCTTCAATTTTTCTGGTGTATGCTTCCAGAATAATTCATGTGCATCTGAATAACAAAAAAAGAGCTGTAGTGTTGAATCTGCTTTGCTGCCACTTTCACAATCACTTCTGTAACAGCACAAGTTGATTTTCATTTCTGCTTTAGTTCACAAGAGAAGGATAAAAAGAATATTAAAGAAGCTGTGAAAGTTGAATTTCTGCTTGTATTTCACAACTAATAAACACTGTTCCATGTCAGTTACATCAACATCAACATCACACCAAACACTTTTGCATCAATCAGGCTGGTTTTTTACCCAATAATATTTCTGAAAGGCAGTGATAGTGTCAGCTAATCCTGGTCATTCTATAGCACATGTAAAGATTATGCAAGTTTGTCAACTCTACTATCTCACCTTTGACTGGTATTCTCCCCTCACTTCTGTTCAAGATGGAGGCTTACTGTCAATACAATCCATGTTGTACAAGCTTTCTCTGGTTGCATCACTGCACACTAGACTACTTATTTTATTAAGGGTTGTTTACCTCTGGGTACTAAATTCTATTGGCTGTGATAACAGATTTCATATATACACATTTTGAATGTTATTCTGATGGTGGCTTACGTGCCATGTGATGTTCAATAAGGGTTATTGGTTTAATACGTGTGGACAAGATTCACACATAATCATCAGTTTGTTTCGAGTTTTCTACTGTGCTCCTACATCAAGCAGTTCTTTTTATTTTGGGCTCCTTTAAGTACTTGAGATCCACTGAACATGCAACAAAATAGCAAAATTTAGTTAGCATGCATGCACAAGTTTCGGTTTTTTTTTTTTTTTTAATTAAGCACTCAGACTTACTTCAAAAGTAGCACAAATATGCAAGTCAACTTTATGATTAATAGCTTCAGACTCAAATGCTTTTATTTTTGGTCTTCACGGAGAATCTACTATTTCCACTGAGATTTTTTCAACAACTTTAGCTGTATTTAAAGTTAATGAGCTTTTTCAATTAAAGCTTCAGATATTTAGCCTTTGGATAACATTTAGATGAACCAGGGTGTATCTAATTATGTTGGGTGAATTCTTAAGAGGTTTTTGCATATACTTCATTCGTAACGAGCACATTTTATGTTGCGGGCATGTACTGGACTTTATTCTAGACTGAATGCAAATCACTGTTGTGAAAACAGCATTACCAATAGTTCTGAGAGTTTGAAGAACGACTGCGCTAGCAAATGCCCTTGGGAATATGTACAACATCAACCGTTCTGAGTGACAGAGAAATCAGGACTGCCATTAGGGTAAAAACTTAAGAAGGAAAAGAAGGCTGAGTAAAAATATAAGAACATTGTCTAAACTGGGCAAAACGTGTCAGAACAGAATATTGAAATCTTGCTGCTTGCTTATAGAAACTAGCAGTGAAATCAACAAAGGGATTAAACTAAAAAACCCCACCACTTTAACATAAGAAAAGGGGGCGGGGGGGGGGGAGGACTGTGTGGTTTTCAGACTGTGTACTTTGGTCCAGATGTACATGGGGACGAAACACTGCTTTACACACTGACTTCGTGGGAGATGAGGTCTTCTGCTTTCCTGTAGGACTCCTTTGTTTCTAATCACTCTACCAGACCCCTGAGGCACAGAAGTCACCACAAGAGAGAGCCTGGCTGGCCCAGAAAAACTGGCACATCAGATTAAGTTGGCGACTTGCATTCAGGGCAGACATTTTAATCTGTGTCATGTGTGCCTTGTACAACCTTGAGAACATCCCTTACACTGTCCTGTTCTTGACGCACCACCTGTAAAATGAGGATGGCATTACATTCCTATCTAAAACAGCAGCTGTGAGGGTATTTGATAGAGCAAAGGGCTGGCCATAAGGAAAGAGTGAGATGAATACCTATCTAGGTAAGTAATAAATAGTATTAAACTACAAAGTTCATCTCCAGACTGGGATTTTAAATATTTTAGACCTGGGCACCTGCTGAGCACCAGCCCATGTATTCAGCTCCCTGAAGATATGAAGCAGAAAGACTTTAGAAGGTAAAATCTGAGTTCAGGTTTCAGTTACTTCCTAATGCAGGGCTGTCCAATTGTACGGTGTAGAAATGCCTTCAAAGAACATCTTTACAAAAACCCAGCTCAGTTCTGTAAGTCTGTGTTTTAAATTCATAAATACAAATCTCTCAGTGCCCTTCGCTTTTTTTAATGTTCCACATAAGTGCTTTTCTCAGCTCTGTTCTGCATCTGTTTCCAGGTTGGTTAGCCAGACTTCACACAGGCAATAGCAGATTCAGGCTAGTCTCTGACTTCATTTGGCCAGTCAGATTTGTTGGTGTGGTAGCCTCTCAATACAGAAAGGGAACTGAGTTGCAATTGCTTATCCTTCAGTTTTAAAATTTTATTTCTGTCTTCCTGATGCAGTTGCCTGTTTTGAGAAAAGTCAATGAAGACATAACACCCTTGATACTCCCATTTCTTTCTCAAGTTTTCTGCAGAACTGTTAGATGTGATGGCACAGACAGACCAACAAGCAGAACAGTGTGATTGTGTAGGGGGTTTTTTCCCAAGCATTCTGAATAAACAGAATTTAAACTCAGGGAAACAATTTCAAAGGCTATAAATGGAGATCTGACTGAAGGAACTACCACTAAAGTACATGGCTTCATTTCGCTCCTCCACCCCATCCTGCTTCAATCAAAACACTAACAAGAAACTGCAACAGAGTGTAGTTCTTAAGTCAACACTTGTACTGCAGCTTCCTGATACTATACTGCAGTGAATGATAAAAAGAGAAATTGGTCTTTTTGTGACTGAAGCCTCAGTCTAAACCAGAACAAAGAGGACGACTGTTTCTTCAAGATTATTTTGAGAATATATCTGATCCAAAAGAAAACGTCACCTTTCTCCCCAGCAAATGTGGCATTAAAGGGGAAAAGTGGCAAAATTCCAACCATAACTTGCCAAAACTGTGAATCTAAAGGTATTTGCCTTAGGAAGAAAAATATCCACCATGTTCTCAGCACTGAAGTATAAAATGGCTGTTTTCCTTCCATCCAAATTTCCTGTGTTTTTTATTAAAAACAATGTAGCAAAAACCTTATAGAGGCCACAAAAATGTAATTTCTTATTATTTTTGTTTTGAGAATTTTCTCTACATATCATAATCCAAATCTAGCCTCACACTTCACTGAACCCTTCTTGCTTTTTATCTTCAGAATAACAGAGCCAATGTCATTACAGCTGACTTTTCATTTGCCAGGTAACAAAACCATTTTTCCCTTGGCAGACATAGCTACCAGAGAGTCATCCACAGGGACAGCCCCAATGCATAGGCTATGTATGCGTTGTGCAAACCACCACCCTGCCAGTTAAGAAGCAGGATGCAGCAGAGAGTGCACACGGGGTGCTGGACTGGGCTTAGCTGTCGGAAGGAAATTCCTCACACAACTACTTTTGAGAAGCCACAGTTTTCATTTGTATCTTCAGTCACAATCACTGATTTGGCTTTTTGAAATGCTTCATGTGACTTGATTGCTTTTAGTAGCTACTTGGCTTTGACTGACTGATACATGCACTGGAAACAGAAATACATTAAAACAGCAAGCACAGTTGGAGCTACAAGAAATTGAAAAAGGTGTTTTAAGAACTTACCAAGATACCTTTGTCGCTCTTTTTTGGGATCCTGTCCCAATGACTTCAGCTTGAAAGCATTAAAATGAGTTCCTTATACATGCTTTGCAGGTGAGGGGGTTTTTTGAGCTTTAATTTGCTGTTTGATTCGCCCCAGGATTTTCAGGTGTTGCATGAGGGAGTAAAGAACAGAAAGTACCTCAGTTCTTGGTTGTCAGCCATTGGATGATGGCCACAGCATTATTAAACCATCCAAGCATGCTGGGTCTCAACCACAAAATTTAATTTTCCCTACTGCAGGGACTAATCAACTACTAGAGGCACTGAGTCCTGAGGAGATTGTTTTTATCTGTTTTTTTTTCTTTCAAGGACTGAAGCACAGTTAATTTTACAGTTTTGTCTATCCTCAGGCTTACAAACAATGACAGAAATGCAGCTTGATGAGAAACAGATAAAAAGTGGAATTTATGCTTACACTATGACATAAATTAAAGAAAGATGAAAGGTTTAAATAATTAACAGCACCTCCATAAGTCAGATAGTAAGACCCCAGATTCCCTTAAGTGAAGGAAGAAAAAGACCAAAAGGGGAATAAAGCATGCTGAATGGTATCAGCAGCTACCTCTTGCTTTGTGTGAAACTGAGAAGGAAATTTGGTTCTTACTGCAATTGCCCATTTCCACAAAACCACCTCCACTGACAAACTACTACATCCACATTTCTGAGTCTTCACAAGACATTTACAGTACACACACATTTTTATCTCAAATTTAGTATTCAGAATAACTTTTTGTCTGGATTCACTGCATAATGATCCTTTAGCTTCTTAAGCAGTTGCTAGCATACTGGTTTTTTTCAGGAACTCCATGTGTATGTTCTCCACCCTAGAAATATGACTAGGCAATTGAACCATTTATGTTTCATTTACCAAGAAGTATAGGGTTTCATGCTAAGAGGGGAAAGCTTGGAGGGAATTAAAGAGAGCAAAGAAAGGAAAGAAATACTGCAGCTCAGCACCACTGCAATATTCATCTATATTGTTTTTAATCATGGAAACTGTTTCTTGGAGTTCTTCCAAGAAAGACTTGGGGGGCAAAGGGGGAACTCCACAATGAAATAATGATACCTTAAAACGTACCAATACTGAAGATAAAGGCTGTACTGTGCACATGTTAAATTTATCAGAAAAAGATGGTTGCAAGCAGCAGTTCACATGACTAAGACAGAATTCTTTCAAAATGACGGCTGTTCAGGCTTTATAGGAAACATTAGCTTGAAAGAAATTTGGAAATAGAAGAAAGTTTCAACCAAAGAAAACAATTATAAATATTCTTAATTGCTTGGAAATAATTTGTCATACAAAATTGGACTGGGATACATTCATACAAAAGCCTCAGATGCGTTGATGTCGTAATGCCTTTTAGGAGCCCAGCATATTTTTGAACAGAGTGTTCCAATAACACATTAAAGAAAAGGATATGACTTTCACTTTTATCTTCTGCCTCCCTTCCTCACTCCATTCTCTCCTCCACTTTTTTTCACCTCACTTTTCCTTTTTTTCTTTTCATTTTTGCAGGGCAGGGGGGAGCATAAAATAACTGGAAGACTCAGTAACTGCTACTCAGTGTATTTTATTATTTCAGGAATTCGTTCCAAGCTGGGCTGCAATTACATTTAAAACTGGAGAATAATGGGCTATTGACATGTATATGGTTTTAGAAATGTAAGGCCTCATTTTCTCAGCTGGAATTTCCCCACAATGTGCATTTGCATTACATTAGAGATGCTCTTTTTAAAAAGAGCATAGCCTGCATTCAGACATTTTGACATTATCTGGGTCAGAGGCAACATTTAAAAGCAATAGCCCTACTTCTACTATGAACCTCTTACAAGCACACACAATGCATTAGTGAAAATGAAGGAAACACTGAGAGGTTCTCCATATTAAGCCATAGTTTATGACATACCTGCCTCCACCAGACATTAATCTGCAGGAGATGGATTGTCATGGTCATGATCCCTTCCTCTACTCCAACTGCATATACATTACCTAAATTGAAATCTGCACTTCTTCACACCCTGTGCAGTTTGATGTGAACGGAAATGGTAGGACATATAAACTAGCAGTTTTCATGGCGCATATAATCATCTCCATTTTCCATGTATTTACCTACACATATAGCAGCTGCAAGTTTTTCCTTCTGGCTAAACAATGAGGACTTTATTCTCCCTCAGCTTAGCTGAGGACTAACTAGCTTGTCAGGCTCAAAATTGCATGGCACTGGCTAGGTATGTAAGCAACTCAGTACCTTTCTTGTTCCCAGAAGTACCTAAGACATAATGAAAAAGGAATGCAGAAGTTTTTCACCTGTTGTAATTGTTTTAAAAAGCCCTGTACAATGAATTCTTTGTCATCTTCCAAGAATGGGTCATTTGTGAATGGTAATGCTTACACAAGCATGTTTTATGAATAGAAAGATCTGTGTAATTGGTGTGGTGTTGCAAGTGAAACCCCATGGAGGTTACACAAGAAGTATTTAACTTCCTAATTTACCACTTGCAAGATTTGCAGATATCAGATGTTTAATTTATCCTTCATTGACATACTCCATTCTAAATGGAAAGGGCTCCAAATTAGTACCATCCCACTGTAATTACTGAGCCAGTGTAAAGTATGGGGTTTTCTTCCTTCCTCTTTTCATGTCTCATTTCTAACATTTCTCATTATTCCCATTTTTTACCACCGTCACAAATTTCCCTCTTTCAAAGTCCTCTGCTTTAATCTCTTCCTCTCCTTCCTTCTCACAAATCTGACATTACCTTTGTTGCTCTCTTGGCTCTTGACTTTTTCTAACCCTGGCCAATCCTTCACACACAATACATCTCTCCTAGCACTTTTTCTGCTGTATTCAGTTGTTTCTTTCGAAGTCTCGCATCTCTTCCTGTTTTCCTGTTCATTAGGGTCTATCGCCTTCCAGCCAGCACACTACATTTTCCAGTCCCTTTCCCTCTCTCTCTCCCTTTCCTCCCAACTGAACCCTGGATTTTCTTTGATGAATCAATCCTCTTGATGACTTATCCCCACCTCTTTTACTCCAGCTGACAGAAAGATACCTCTTTTGCATTCCTATGCTTGAATTTCAAGCTCTAGCTTCTCTAGAGCTGTTGAGGCAACAACCTTCACAGAAGTAGCTGCTTAGTAGAAACACAAAATGTGTCCAATAACAGATGTCTATTCCTTGACTCTTGGGAAAAAGAAAACCCTAAAATCAGCAGACTCACAAAGGACTTCTTAAGATCCTATAAAGAAGACAAGAAAAACATCCCAGAAGACTGAAGCTTATCATTCTTCCAATTAGGTAAGGAGGGTACATAGGACCCAAAAAAAGGAGAATTTGGGATGGCCTTTGCACTGACTAAATGCTAGGAACTATCATTCTTCTTCCAACCTCTGCTCCAAAGTTTCTCCACCTTTCCCTGGGGTTTTGATCAATCCTAAAAATGTCCTAGCCAAAGGTACGTGCTTTCCCTCTTCTGAGGGAAGGATTTATTATCTCCTAGTGCAGCAGAGGGGGAAGAGTTACTTACATACAGGCTTGGGTTCACTGCCCCATGAAAACATGAGAGACTGTATCACAGTTTTCTTCCTCCAAGGCAGAGCAACTCTCACAGGTCTCTTCCTCCTAAGTGGAGACAGTGTTAAGAAATGGGAACAGATGGGGTGGTATTATTTTTCCACAGAAAGTGGGCAGTTCCTGTTCTTTTCTTTCCCCAAATACAATCTAGGTGGCTGGTAACTGGTCTGCTTGTGAACAAGCATTCCTACCGAACACATTTGCTTCCTGTACTGTGTCCCATCAGACAAGATAAAGCTGTTTCACTTCACCACAAAATAACAACACTCATGCTGCTAGGTAATCCCAGAAAGGACAAGCTCCCACTCTTATTTTGATCCCTTTTTCCCACAGATGAAGTTAATACCTAGCACCCCACCCAGGCCTGGGAGAAAATACAATGCTCATGTGATTCTGTTAGTAATACTACTCATCCCAGTGTCTTTGTGATGGAAATTAATCCCTTTAAGAAAGTTCTTGACATTTTAAACATGATTTTACAATTTAGCACATGGCAATGAGTGTTCTAAATAGAAAAACTGATTAAAAATACTATCGTGAGAAACAAAAAGAGGTGAAGATGGAAAAATGCAAAGTGTGTGTTAGTTGCTAAAAAGCAGCAGGGAATGAAGCAGGAAATGACAGAGGTGGGATTAAGCAACTGGTTTTAGAAATTATATTGCTTTATCATTTTAGTAAAATTTTTCAGTTTGAGAAGGAAAAATTTTTTTTTTTTTAATTTTTCTAAAAGCAAAATGAAGTAGAAAGATCTGCCCATAAAAGGTTGTATAACACAATTAGAGGGAAATTCCACTGAAGCTGTATGATCTGTCCTGTAAAGATATATTCTCCAGCATTCCTGAGATGAAGAGACATCCTAAACATTCAACCAGGTTTTAATTTGCTGATAAACAGTGATAGGAGATGACCCTGGCAACTGTATAACAAGTAAATATATATATTCCGACAGTTTTGCAGAGTAAGCAATTTTGCTTAATCAACCAACAAGACTATTTTAGAAATGAATATGGCCTGACAAAGCAGAACATGAGTTCTTTGGCACATGTACTATCTGATGTGGCAGCAAAGAAGTCCTGATGAGGATTAAGCAACACATCACAGAAGATCTGTGTGGACTAACAGTGGCCATGCTGAGAACCAAGTATGACACTGTTGCATTCCATTTAAGGGGCTTACAAGTCATATGGGCATTAAAAACCAGGATGATGCAGTCTGCTGTCTACTTTGAGTCTGAATCAGTGCTCCAGGAACTCTGGGCATCTTTCCTTCATGTAATTTTGCTTCAGGATCAGGTCTTAATCCATTTAGCATATGACCAACTATTCCTCTTTCATCTGTTAAAGTATTCCTAATGATCAGCATTTTTCCAAGTCCCTTCTACTTCAAGATGCTGCAGAAAGTGTACTGGCAATTTGGCATTCAGGACTTAAGCTGTCTTGGTTAGATTTTCCCTTTTCCCTT
The DNA here is from genome assembly GCF_964188355.1 of Buteo buteo. Lineage (NCBI taxonomy): Eukaryota > Metazoa > Chordata > Aves > Accipitriformes > Accipitridae > Buteo > Buteo buteo. The sequence goes on from NC_134204.1 coordinate 35,559,399, forward strand.
GTCCCCTTCACTGCCTTATCTACACAACCACTGGGAGGTTTTCTATTGAAATCATCAGTCATTGCTTCTACTAAAAACAGAGGCTATTTGCTATATAAGGAGATCAAAATTATATTATGACCCTTCCTTATGCAGGTTTCTAATGTAAAACTCCTGGTTTAGGGCATAGTAAATCAAAACCACAAATGCTACAGTAAGCAGAATTTAAGCAGAGATATTCTGGCTATAATTAGGTGCTACTATCACTAACACTTGAGTGTGATTACATTAGAATTTGAAAATAGAAATTGCCATTTCTCCAAATGAAAATATTGCTAAGGCAGGAATGATTTTTCTAATTTTTGAGAAAACCATTTATTATAGGAAAAGCCAATTCGAGAAAACAAAGGATTTTTCTACAAGAACGCACCTGTCTCAGTGAAACTGCAAACACGGAATGGTGTTTGTTCTTGAAATAACAGGGATGGGTAACTCAAATACACTTAATGAGAAACAAGAGTTGGATGGGCTGGTCATTTACTTGACAAAGGGAGATGTGGGAATACAATTCGTGTCCACCTCTTAAACAGGCCAGTTGCATGTCTGGATCACAAGTAGTGGACAGTTTCCAAACCAGTTCTACTGGGACATGAAGTCTGGAAAATGGTGAGGGAATCAGCAGATAAATTTACTTGCTGGGAAAGAGGCAAGGGAGTTGGTTTATTCTTCGTTAATGATCATATTTCAAAGATATTGCTGACTGAGTTATTAAAATAATGTGTCATTTTATAAGTCTAAAAATATACATATATTAATGCTGAAAAATTACAAACTACCAACATGCCAATATTTGTTCCTGTTGAAATATCTGACAGAACTCCAATATGCACGAACTTTATTCTAACATTCTTCCAAGCAATTCTTCATGAAAATTAATATGAAAAGCACATTCTATTGCATTAGTATAAACTGTAACCACAAATTGGAAATAGTGATACTTTCTTAAGGCCACATTCTAACAGCTTTATTTAGATGGGATATTTTGTGAAGCATTATAGACATCACCCAGTCTTGTAAGCTCTGTAATAATTTTGAAAAACTTTGCAGATAATGCTTTCCAAGACCTGGCTAAATCACTCTTTGTATTACAATAGTCACCACCATACTTCTAAGGCTTTATAGCAGAATACAATCTTTGCAGACTATTCAGCTGAGGAAAACAGCTGGCATCTCTACAAAATGTAATCCTACAAGTCCCCGGTGTCCAGAGTTAAAGGCTACTGCTTTCTTTCATGGGCTTGCCTTTCTCCAGGACTTCATGGTTCCCATCCAAGACAACACATGCAACCTGAAAATGAGTTGCCAGGAAAGAATCAAGAAAACTTTTGAGGCTATACATAGAGATACACATACTTATGTATCTGTATCTATATATCTGTGGCTACATATCTATATCCATGTGCATGTACATGTACATGTGCACACACACACATGCACTGAGAGTGAGGAGTACAATATGTGCTTTGGAAAATATCCTGCGGCTTTTAGTTTTTGCATATGATTCCACAACAATAGCAACTCCTGGAATTGCAAGGAGTAACAGGTTACAGTCTACTGAAGGTAAGAGTCACACTCTTAAGTCATACTTGTAAAACTTCCCATGCAAACAGTTGTGAAATCATCTTTAATCACCTTTTCTCTACTTTACGATGGGTTGCAGTGAAAAGGTATTTTATACGACATTGTTTATATGCTATTTCTCATAGAAACCTGCAAAAGTCCTTAAGCTTTATAAATGTTGATCAAATAGGGAGTAGAAAACTTAGGAGCCTAGTAATAGAATAATTAGCACTGGTAGCCTTAATTACTGAAATTATTGCCCAGTGGTGGCTTGCAAGTAGTAACTGCTAATTGTTCAAAAAGCAAAACGTGAAACTAATTTTACTGATGTGTTTGAATAATTGGATAAGCGTGAAACTCTATGAGTGCAAGAGTCTGTGGCAAATAAGTGTTCAGACAAGTTCACCTAAAATTCCTGTTTCAAGATACACTGTGCATTACCTTAGAACCCTGCTGGTGGAAGTTGATTTGATTTCCACTCATCTGCTCCAACACCAACTTAGTCACTGCAACAACAACAAAAAGGCACAAACAAGAATCCTAAATATCCATATCCATAAGTGCATCTCAATGCAATTTTATAAAGAGGTCAGATCTCTTTACAGAAATTGCAGATTTGGACCTGAACATATAAGAGCAGATAGCATATCAGCCACACTACCATGGAGTCATAAGATGAATCTCTATACTTACGAGTGTTGGGCTGATATGTTAAATGAGACCAAACATGAGGCATATAAACTATTATTTCACCACAAGTATGATGTGTCCTTCATTAACAGTAAAATAATTAGTCCGATATAATAGTCTATGTAAGTTCAGTCAGAAACTGGTGGAATACAAAGTAGATATTCCAGACTGCTCCATATTCCTGAACTGGTTTCCTGCAGGGTACTTCCTTAGCTGAGAACATTTTAAAATTATAGTTCCAAGAGAAGATTATATCTGCCAGACTTTTGTAAGCGCCATACACTAGATCTTCTTTAAATTGTGCTACGGATAAGGGATAGAACCAGCTGGGTACATGACAGCAGGTCTGTAGTTTAAAAAAAACAAAACAAAACAAAACCTACAGCTTAGTCTACAGCTCACAGATTAAGAACTAACAGCAGAAGGGATCTCCAGCCAAAGCTGATGATTTGGGCCCAGAGTGAGGCTTCAGCTGAGCATAAAGTTTCAGCCAGTGGTCTGGAATGAGAGCTGGATCCAGGCTGGAGCACCAAGCTTAGAATAAGCTGATAAACCTCAGCAGGAACTGGATCAGATGGAGGATGCCAGGCTACAGTTAACAGAGAGAGGTCAGAAACAGGTGTGATTCAGGTATGGGTTGGCTGGATAGAGATTCATTTGAGACCAGATGGACAGATAAGAGGGGATTTTGTATATGAAGCTAAGACCCAATACTAGATTTGCCTTATCACAAAGGAGTTAGCAACTGGAGTTCACTTGCTCTGGTGGCGCAACAATAGGAATTGAAACAGCTGTGGTCCACCTAACCATTACTGATCTGGCAGAAGCTAGGCTAGGGTTAGTCTAGTACCTGGAGGATGTCCCTGGCTGGATTTTACAGGCTTTATCAAAAGGGTTATTGCTATACCTTCAGCGTTCACAATGTTTTGGGCTGCAGAGTCTGTGTGCAGAAAAAGTGAAACAACTGCAGATCAGTCTCTGTGCACCAAAGGACTCTGCTCACTGGTCTTAAACTGATATGTAGGCCATGCTTACCTTAACCCTGTAAAGATTTGTTCCAATTTCTAACTTACTCTTTTTAAAATGGAAGGAAGTTGACATGAAAAATTAGCTACATTAGATATGCCAGGCAACCAAATAGCCAAAATAGCAAAATTCACAAATATTACTGGTTTTATTTTTGGGTTTTTTTTCTTGTCTGTCTGGGTGCATTAGCTACCCTACTTGCCTAACAGTAGAGATACAGTATGTATCTTGGGGAAGAGCCATCTAGGTGTTACCTATGAACACTCTGAAAACAGAAAAACCAGAGAAGCAGAAGGTCCTCTGAGCCTTTCTCCATGAGTTCCTGGCAGTTCTGTATCTCATTCTTTACCTTCCATGATGCACCTCAGAGAACTTGCCATCTCTGTGTCTCCTGGAGGACACATCTTTGCATAGGTTAATTTTTTTATCCTCTCCTGCCCTGCATTTCATTCTTTTTCTAAAAAGCAAAATACTTGTCATGTGCCATAAAGCTCTGCTTGCATCCAATTCCCATTTCCCCAAAGTAGAACTCCGTTTGCATAGGTAAATAAACATACTGTTTAAATTAGGGCTCCATTTTGTTGAGGGTATGGAAAGGGAAGGCGGGGTCAGAGGAAAAAGTGCCAAAAGCTGTTTTTCTGTGTTGAGCAAACATGTGGGAAACCAGCATTTGCTTCAGGGCAGAATTTGTTTCAAACGAACACTGTGTTTGTCATCAAAGACTGGGGGATTTGCAACCCTAACCACATCTTCAAAGTCTTATGGAGTCTGACAATAAGAAAAAGAAGTGTGGATAGCTAGAGACAGAGAAAGTCCTTACAGACATACAATCAGTAAGTGTGAGTGAAATGCAGGAAACACAAAGCAGGCAGAAAGCAACAGAACAGATTTCACTGAGGAGTACACAGCTCTGCTCTCTCTCTACGGAGCTGCAGCCATGTGGGTTGGGAGTGAAAGGTATAACATACTAATGAGTCTGAGCTAGGGTGGTGCCAACACAGCAAAACAGGTATTTTTATTTCTGAAGTAGTTGTAAGCTACTAGTTTACCTGTTTGTGCAGTAAGAGCTGTGGAGTAACTTCATGAAGGGCACCATAGCCCAGATCACTGCCAAATATCAGGCCATCCTGAAATTAATAGAAGTTTTCTTTATTCTCTTCCACAAGACCAAAATTTCACCCTAGTGTAATGAAAAATTCCTCTTCCAGTCTAGCATCTATGATTTTTTTCTATTCCAGTTGTGGGTTTGGAACAATTCTTCCTTTGTGTTTTGGCTGGAAATGACTTTTGATTCACCAGCTGCATTGCAGCTATTGCTACTGTACCTCTACACCTTTGCTGCTGCTCTGTTGTGGAGACCTTTTTTCTGATCAAAGCTTTTCCCCAGACTCATCTATTGGCTGTCTCTCATCCAGACATCTAGAACAATGTTTCCCTAGTGGACTGTTTTCTTAATAACTAGGAGCTCCTTGTCAAGCTCCCTGTGTGTCTATCTTGCCTCTAGTGGGAACGTGAGTAGAAAATAAGTCTTCATACATACCAGCCCTCTCAAATGGAGCTGGCTCCAGGCTATATAACGTCACTATGTAATTTAGCTTTTAGCAATAATTTAAATTTGGATGAAGTTCATATTTTTTATGAGTTATTAGCTAACTTCAAAAAGCAATAGCTTCATAGTCCCATCAAGACATAAGGACTGCTACACAATTACGGAAGCTATCACAGAGGAGACAAGGTATTTAACAACTGGCATCTCCTAAGACTTCTTTTTTTTTTTACACCATTTTTCTTCAGTGAGGCTAGATCTTGACACTGAGTGAGTAATTCACAATCAATATGTCCTTAGGAACAAAAAGTCCTCCTTTTCTACAAGTGGGGTTGCCTATGGAAGGGGTTAACAGTAAATAGCACAGAATTGTTCCATTAGGGAATGACTGTAAACACTGAGGACTTCTTCCGTTTCTTTCCCTCCTGTAGTTACTGTGTTTTTCAAGTGAGCAGTTTGGCAACCCAGAAGCTTTAGCCTTTATTTCTAGAAATAAATCAGAGAACCATCCACTAATGTTGACAGTTGCTATATAAAATCTGATTCTTTCAAGTTTTTAAGTGGTCCAGTGTACGAAATATAAGAAATTGCAGAACACATAAATCTAAGGGGTTTATATTCAAGTCATTGACTCGCTTTTAACATAATGCAGACAGGATACTGAAGTGCCAAGGCTGAGGGTGGAGGTAACAAAGCTATAGTAAAAATTAGTGCCATTTTTCCCTTCAGCTTTTTCAGCTTGCCTAAGACAGTAATGCAGAGATGTATACAGCTACTGTGATAGAAACATCTTTTAAAAACTAATTAAAAGATCAGAAATCATTCAGACATAAATGATACTTGTGCATGGATTTGTAAATGGAATATCAGTGACCTCATGCAGTTTTATTAAAGAAGCCACAGAATTTGCCTGTTGCAGATGCAAGCATCTGCTCTGTGTTTGAGTCCTCACAAAGGTGCTAACAAAGTATTAGGGGTCAACATGAGCTTTCAGTGAGTTGTCCCTCCATTGATGCCACTTTCCCAAATGGGAACCCCCCACACTGGGAGAAAGGTGTACCTTGTTTCAGGTAGACTACATCCCTAAAATGTTAGCGTGACTGGGGACATTAAGAAAGCTACAGTCTAAGATAATCCATCTGTGCAAATAAAGAAGAGTTTACTTCCGATAGCGATGGTGGAGTTTGCTGGGGATGTAATTCCTCACAGGCATTAAGCATTTTATTGCCATTATCTCACTTTTCATTGCACCTGAACTTCTGACTATCTATTAACTGTTGGATGTTCATTACATAAATATGAATGGTGGCTCTGTTCTCTATATTTCACTTTTTTTTTTTAACGACTGAAATCTGGCAACACAGTCTTGGATCAATCTAACAACACTTCAATAGCTTTTGGGAATTTTTGGTTTTTTCAACATAAGAAAAAAATGTTTCACAACCACTATACATGCTGTAATAATATCCAAACAAAAAAATCTCATTGCCTGAAGACAATGCGGAAACATGGAAAGCTTGCTGGAATAATCCATCCACACAAATAAACAGGAATTTATCTGTATGTGTGCTCTCCTCAATGTCTGCTGGATTTCATTCATACAAGTCAATGTGTCCACCACCCTGGGCCCGATGCTGCCGGGGGTCTGGGCAGGGCCCTCCCCACCTCCTGCTGATTGTTCCAGGCCAAACCCTGACGGGACCTGAGCTGCAGGTGGGGGACAGGCCCCATGGCTGTGTCAAGGGCTGCCCCCACAGCCAGGCACCATGGGTCCTGACCCCACAACCGTGCCAGGGGCTGCACCCACAGCTGTGTCTAATGGAGCTCGTCAGCCAGGGGTTTTGCCCAAAATGGGGCCAGGACACAATGGCAGGCAACAGCCCTGTGGGCTTCCCTAACCCACTGCACCCAGGGCAACCCCTGCCCCCCAGTTCCCCAAACACTTTAATGAAGATCAGGTGAAGGGTACGCCATTTTACTAGTCTAGTGAGTGTAATCTTCAGTGCTATGTGTAATGTCTGGCCTACACAACAAGCATTAGCCCATCCTCAGCAGGCATTTCCTGGCCATCCAGGATGACCTCGCTGGGTGTCCCTCCGGGCAGAGGGCAATGGCCCTGTGCCCTGCCCCAGGCTCCCAGTTCACTGCTCTGGAGCAGTGTTTTGGAAACAGCAATCCCACAGCTATGGCTGAGGCTCCCTTGCTGGAGCTCTAGCAGAGCAGCCAGTCTGCCACCAATGGCACCATCCATTTCATGGCACTGGCTGTGGGAACTGGCTAAAAGGAAGTCCTTATAGCCTACTACATGAAGACTGAGGCCTTCAGTGATGAAGTGGCCCAGGTGGAGCCACACAGAGCCTGGGACAGCTCTTGGACCTGGCTGTCACTTTGGAGAGGTGCCTGATGGCATGCAAGAGAGAGCACCAGAGCCCTTGGAGGAGCCCAGCAACACTTTCCTCAATTTTCCTTACCACCCACAGAGGAGAAGCCCATGGAGATGGGCACCACTCAACCTCACCCAACACCCCAAGAGTGAAGACACAGGTGGGGGGAAGGATCACACTTCTGCTGTGGTGAGAAAGGCCACGGGCTGGAACAGCCTCCATGCCCAGACCACTGCAAAGGGAGTGCAGTCAGGAGGCATCTTTAACAGCACCCTGCCACACAGTACTCCTTGTCATCATCCTCTCAGGGTGGGTGCACTGCCCAATCCGCTGTGCCCACAGTTTTGTGGCCTCTGACTTTGTCTGGAATGCCCAAATGCCTGCTTGGCCCCAACACACCTCAGCCATGTTCATTGCTATGGATGGGAGCTGTGGAGATGTTTGCCTTAGGGTAAACCATGGGCCTTGAACAGTCAGAGATTCTTGTGTACCCACCTCTATCCTGTCTTCCTCAGGCTGTCTTGGCTCCAGAAACACAACCTTATCATTGACTGCTGGTTGGGATCCTTGTGCTGATGAGTTGTCACCCTCAGCTCCCAGTTCATCTTCCCTTATGCTGCCACTCCAGTCTTGCTGATTCCTGACTCAGAAGCATTTCTTTGTCTTCTCAGCTTTGGATTTAAAACTTGTCAGTGAAAAGAGCAACTAAAATTAGATGACTGTCCCCTCAATATCATTCATTAAATAACCTAGTGGTTTTTGTCCTCTTCCCAAAGCATAACTGTCTTGTCACAAAATCACAACTTCAGATGTCAGTCTTCTTAACAGGCTTCTCATTAAGAAAGAGAGAGCTGAAAGACCTTAGTGAAGTGCCATTTCACTTTAAGTGGTCCATAAAAACTGAGCTGCATAAAAGATATGACAGTGTTCTGGCATTGTAGTACCCCTGGTATACCCAGTCTTTGACTACGTGAGATTGACAGTCTCTGAGCACTTCAGTTTCTGACTTCTTCGAAGAATGAGAGATATTTTTAAACTTGTGGTGGTACAAACTTAAGTCTATTTCTCTCTACCCAGTAGCTTTGTGGGCTATCATTGAGGTCACAGAGTTTATACACTTTTTCTCCCACTCCACACAAAGGTCGATGGATAGTTTTTATCTGGTTTTGGTATTGCATGACGACCACAGCACAGCCTAGCCTTTGCCCAGCATGTGTGTACTATCTGAATTTAGCACTTATTGCCTTGGCACACCACTCCTACACACTGAACCAGTTTTATGAACCCTAGATAGAGGACATTTACAGAACTGTTCTCTCTGAAGCTTCCAAAATTTAAAGGGCCTGTAAAAGGAAGAAACAAAAAATTCCTAGAGTAGTTTGCAAAAGATTGAAAATGCAGAATATTTGAGTTGAGTATTAGTATGAGCCTGTGTGTATTTATAACCCGATAGGTGCATCTCAGCATGTTTCAGTGTTTTTTCCAGCTAGCATTAATTTTCAATCAAATGAGAACTTAATGGTCATCCTCTCTCAATCTCACCAGTTCAGTGAGGTAATTCTTTAGATGATATGAGAGGTATTTGTTCACCTATTCCCATGAAGTTATATATTTCCTTCAACACATCCTCAGTTTCTGTTATTAACATATCCTCTCTGGAAGTAATTTTGTTTTCAAAATTACTAGGACCCATTCTATATGATGCTTCCTTAGTGGCATGCCCAGAACTGCAAGATGTTGTACTAACAGTCACCCAAAAGGACACTTGCACATGATATACACATAGCTGGCATTGTTTGCTGTATAAACACTAGACTGCAGATAAAAAGGATGGCCAACTGTCTGTGACACAAAATAGGGAGGAAAATAACAGCACATCTTCAGCTGTCATGTATGTCTGTGGAAACTCCAGATGATAATCTGACCCATTTTATGTAATTACTAGCTACCTAGTTAGGTGGAGCTGATATTCCTACACTATACACATACACACAAATTATTCTATGTTTTCTATTATGAAATCCTGGGTCAGAGAGCTTAACAATTGGGCTCTAGTCTCACTGCTACTTAAACTGTGGTCAAATAGACTTTATCTTCAAAAACTCATGGGCTGTTTGGTTTCTCTTGAATAAAATGTGATTGAAATTGATTTGGACAGTTTTCTTAGCTACAGAAAAGCCAAAAACATTTTATTCTGGACAGATTTTTGATATGGTACTATTATTTTTTCCCTCTGGCTAGAAAAAAGCTTCATTAAGAAGAGAGAATTGTTACAGGATCTTAACAAAGAGCACAGTCAATGCCTTTATACCTGAAGTTAAATGATTGATATATTTATTATAAAGAATAAATTCATCTAATGACCATGCAAATTAACTTTTTTTTTCCCGTCACATTTTTATTTTATACTCAGCTGGTGTATCAAGCACAGCAAGTCCAAATCCTTCCATTTCATTGATGATTGCTATTTTCTAGTTGGCTTGATAGTAACAGTTATAAACAGAACTCTTCAACTGGAAATATGATTACACTTTAAGCTAAGTACCAATGTTAAGAATTTTTTCCTTACAAAAGCCTTCAGTTCATGCTCTCGTAATAAAGAAATTTATGGTACTGTCCATTTACATTACATTCTGAGAGCTTGATCCAACTCTGTGTAACTCTGCAAGAATGTCTCCATTGACAGTATTGAAGTACAAAACTACCACAATACCAGATCCAAACACCCCTAAGCTTTGAAAAAGGTTGGAACTTTATCCAAACTTTTGACTCAAATCCATTTGTAGTTAAACTACAAAGTACAGTCTTGATTTCATCTTAGACTGCAATGTGTATTCTAATTATGCAAAATTTTAGCAAAGAAAATTAGGCTCATAATGACATATAAGGAGCTGCTAGTATGCCAACGAAAATACTGCTTTATTTTCATTGGCAACTTATTTTAGAAAGCCTATTGATATGTTTTGACATCAGTGGAAGTTTCATTCAAAATTTATTTTATTATTTATACTACTATTAAAATACACATTGGCAACTTCAGGCGGTTTGATTGGAAAAAAAGACCACCTCAAAAAACTAATTGCCGTATACTACAAAAAATAACTGAAATCTCTGCTTTTTTCTTCAATAACTGTGTTCCTTTGGTAGATTCACATTCACATTTGCTTACATTAGTGACAACAAACAATGTTTCTACATTTTTTGTCTTCCACCGGACATGCAGAATCATGAAACGTAAGAAGAAAAGGCTTTGAGCTGGATTCTCTCCTGTCTCATTCTGAAGAGCAGAAAAAGATGCCTCTGATTCCTCTGGGTCTCATATCCATGCTCTCTACACAGAGGCTACCAGCCTGTAGTCTTTCCCACTGCCTTACTTCCCACCACACCTCAGAACAGACCATGAAAGCATCATTGCTTTTGGTGCTCCATCCAGTTCTTACAGACTCTGGACAACTTTGTCTAGGGTACTTCCTGGAAGCTTGCTCAAAACTACTCATGCATAGCTAAAACAAGGCCATAGGGCTTGCAAAAGTCCTATGTGTTAAGAAAGTAGGTACACATCACTGCAAATTTCTGTGGAAGCACATTCAAAGGTAGAAATTATAACAGAGTTTGTTTTGCAGAACATTAGTAACAATGATAGGTGAGAAACCAGTCAGCTTATTTCTCAGATCACCGTTTAAGTTTAGGGAGACAGTTGACATTGCTGTTGTTTCAGTTTTTATCTTTTTTTTCCTTGAAAACTCAGCACACATTTAAGACATAAGTCCCAACCTTGCCATTAGTTTTCTGAGCAGAATCACTTCTTAATTGCTCTGAGTTTGAATTAATTCTGATGATAGGAAGAAGATAGATTAGATCTATTTTATTAACACATAATATCTACTGCATGGATGGCTTACAATTTCACACTCTGGACCAAACTCATACTTTACATAAGAAGATAAAACCTCTTTGAAATTTCACATTCCTTGACTAACTTGAATTTGATACTTTCTTCTGAAAGTACAAATTCATTGAAATAACTAGACATAAGTGAGTATTTACAAGATGAACTGAGTCTAGCTGTCATGATTTTGAAAATCTTTACTTTTGCCAACAAACACAAATCTTTGACACAAAGAATAAGCATGTGGAGTGAGTAGGAGTATTTTTCAGCCTGTTTTTGTTCTCATTCTGTCTTTAAATGCTTGCAAAGGACCATCAGTTTTGTTTCCAAAATGAACCCGTGGTTCATGCTAAAATAGCCCTTTATGGCGGTAATTTCACCCATGCATATGGTTTATATTTCTGAAAATAAAGGAGTTCCAGTAATTTATAATACTGAACCTATTAAAAAAAATCTATGCTGTAAAAGTCCTTATTAAAAGAAGCTTTTTTTTTTTTAATCATTCTTTGTAGCACACATTAGCATCCTAAGTAGAGGCCTGTCTCTCATTTTCATTGCTTATCAAGAGCCCTACCTGAAGAGCCATTTTAGACACACTGGAATGCAAAATGCCTGTTTGGCTTGGAGTTATTGAATAAACATTAAAGGCATTACCCTCGTCCTATCAACTTGCTATGAGAACAAGTCTGTGCTCTTGCAGGTACGGCATGTAAATTATCTGTGTCTGTTCCTATTTTCATTTAGGAATTGCTGGAACCACACAAAAATAACTCCTCTTTAGCTAAAGAGAGTGTCATTGCCATCCCCAAAACGTTTAATATGGTAGTTGATTGGAAACCATTACCATTTTGAATTACTATATATCTCCTATATAACCCAAATGCAGTTGAAATGCTGTGCAAGCTCATTTACAAAATAGCATTTCTTAGAAACTAGGGAAAATGTAGAATAATATTGTCAGATGCCCCGAGACAAGTGTTTTCTAAAGGAAAGAAATGTTTGTTCGCCTTTGTTGCAATGGTAAATTAAGAATGGTCAGGGAAAAATGGAGGACTATTGGAGATAATTCAAAATATTCTGGTTAGAAACACACCAGTAGAACTGGAGAAAACCCTTGCCTCAGGAAAATTTTTATTTTAGGCAAAATTTCAATATGCAGAATACATATCAAGCAAAACCTGATCAAATACATTAATTTTACAATGTATTTCCTTTGCTTCACAACTCAATGTTCCACTTTCCCTCAGATGACAGGCAGTTTTTTCTGTGTCTTAACACCAAAAGATTAGGTTTACTCAGATTAGTCTTCAAAGTTTGAGGGTTTTATTCAAACCAAACAGCTGAGCTCGTGGAGTTTTACTTATTGGTAATGATAGGTGGTTCTTTCTGATACTCAGGTGATCAGAGTTGTTGTTCCAGAACTGACACTGGGTGTCTTACTGACCTCAGAACTGCCATTGTATCCCTGTTTGTTATTTTCCCATCCATAAAATTAGGATAATGACTCCCTTATAAAAACATTTGATTTACTGAGAAATGTGCTTTGTAGGAATATTATCATTATTTATTCAAAGAATAAACAGAACCAAAATTGAACACCTCCCAGACTCTGGGGGAAGACTGGAACCATATCTGAAATTGTGGTTTCTGACTCAGCTGTCATTTATAAATTATAATTAACACTAAGCAAAAAAGTACACAGTACAATGATATATTCTACTTCCCATCCAAATTTGAAAAATAAATGTTTTTCTTTCCTTTGAGCTAGACAACTCTAACCCCCAAATAGAAAAAGTAGTTGGTTTAGATACTTTTTTGTTCTCCTCAGATAAACAAAAAGACGCTGAACTGTTGAAATAACAAAGTCTGCGAGCATGTATGTTCTCTCTGTGGGCCAATGATCCTCTGAAATTTCAAAGTAATTTGAAAAACCTGAGAAACAACTGTTCAAATTACAACTACTGAGCAGAATAATTAAGCAAGAGCTTTCTAGTGACCAACAAAAGGGATCTAGGCAGTCAACTTATTAATTCTTGTGGAAGCCACTGTTTAAAAGCTCCTGCAGCTTTAAAAATTTCACTATAAGTGTATCCATATTTTATTCTGTGCCAATTTTAATCCTACTAATGACAGTTGTTTGACCCACAGGTCATGAGAACTATGAAGCAGATTTGCAACTGCTGAGTGCCCTCACTTCCAATTGACTTCCATGTAAATTGCACAGTCCACATTAGATGGTGCTATGACAAGTCACCGGAGAATCATGGAATCATTTAGGTTGGAAATCACCTTTAAGATCATCGAGTCCAACATTCCATATCCCAAAAATCTTTGACCTAACTTGAGGGAGTGAGATTCTTTAATCTAAATCTAAATCCTGTGACCTCTTCCCCTGATTGTGCTCAGAAAGAGATCCCCAGCAATGCTAGGAAAAAAACATCATTTGTCTGTTCCTACAGTAGGCAAAAGTAGTCTTTGTCAAACTCCCTATGAAATAATTAATCATTGCTGATGGCTGATCAGTTTTACTAGAAAGCAATTATTGTTGACAAGTAATAAAGGTTTGTAATTTCTTTATGTTTGCTTTTGGCTGAACTTTGTTTCTAGTGAGGGTGAGAGCCCAGCTAGCCCCCATTTCAAGACAGTCCTGGTAAGCACTCATTTCCATCTCAGAAAAATGAGTGTGCTAGAAAGTAGGGCCTAGGCATCTCATTGCCATGAAAAACCATGAAAATAATAAATCTATACACTTAGCATTAATATGTAAGGCAATAAGATATATCAGCTTTTTTTCCAGTAGAGCCAGGAAAAGAAGGATTTCTGTCTGTAAAGTGGTTGCATGCAAAGCCTACAAATGGTTTTAAGTCTCTTTTAGCAGCAAGAGGGAGTCAGATAGTACCTTCATTTTCAGGAGCTCTCTGCAGAGGCCATCTTCACTCTGCCATGTGTCTTCTTCTCTAGTATAATATATTACCTACCAATAACCTTCCAGTTATTTTTACAATTGCTCCTGATATTCTGTGTCTTCTGTATGTAGAAGCTTTTTTTTTTCTCTACTCAGAAAGCAGCCAGAAAAAATGTATTCATATCATTGCTGAAAAGAGTTGTTTTCTGTGTTTTAAGTGGTATACTTATATTCAGTCCAAAGTTTTGGAAGAAGAAGTTGTACAACAAGATGAAACACACTGTTGTGTTACCAAGAAGTGAGCAAATTCAGGTGAACATGGGTAGTGAAGGAAGAAGGAGGAGTCGAAGGGGAAACAGAGCATGAAGAAAGAACAGTATCTGGGGAAAAAAAATGTGTTCCAAATGATAGAATTTACTTTGGTATAGAGGTCCAGTAGCCAGCTTAAACATAATTGTGGCCTGCTTGAGCCCTTCTTTAAGAGTTTATAGCAAAGAAGGTGCATGTGTTTGAACAAGGACAAACTTTTTTCTTTCGGCATCTACATTTCATTCCTCTTGGCTGCAACACCTACAGGAAAAAAATGCCAAAACATATCCATGCCTGAGAACAGAATCACCTCCAAACACCAAGGCAAATGTATGCAGTATTAATGCACATTACCTTTCAGGTTTTATTTATGCAGAGTGAAGAGCTGTGAAAACTTTTAATTTCAGTTGCCATTTTCATTAATATAGAAATCAGTAGTATTATTTACTTCATTACAGCTTCCCCCCCAGTTGAAACCACAGCTCCCATTCTATATATCTTGGCTCACAGAGATTCTGGCTTTGAGATTTTTATGTCCTGCTTGTGTTCTTTCATTTTTCTGCCAGACTTCCTATTTGCTTGTATAGGACACCCTCCTCCATTCCACTTCTCACAACTATACAAAAAGTTACAATTACCAGGTGCTGATGAAATGTCATTGGCTCTGAGAAACAAATACTATATTTTTATTTTGTAAAAATAATACAAATAACAGTAGGACAATATACAAGTAATAAATCAGAGAGGTGATGCTGCCCAAAATGTACAGAATCAGAATGATATTTTTGACAAGTCACAAGTGTAAGAAAATGCACTATACCATAGAATTATACTAATGAGGACCATCATTATGAATCTTTCCTCTCAAGCCATGCTTAATAGTGAATAAATACTTTGCAAGCCGCTTGGATGGCAAAACTTGTTTCCTCACCAAAGAAATCACAATAAAAAAAGATAATTGCTCAAAAAAGTGCTGAAAAGGGAAATGAAATAAGTGCTTTCTTAATGGAAGTAGAGTCATTTTTATGCTACAGAGGAACAGTCCTGTTGCAACTTACCAGAATATAAAACAAGAAAAGCTTAAAGTAAGGCTTTGATTTCATATATTCAAAACATGCCAGAAACTAATGAGCTAATATTGTGTTTTATTGTAGAAATTGGGGCCCAAATACTTGAGGATCTCATCCTGGAAGGTGCTGAGTGTTTCTGGGGTATTGCTGGCACTCTACCAGCACAATATATCCAGCAGCAAACATGGTCATTTCTAACGAGAGTGGTTTTTCCTCATGCTGGGTTATTTAGTCTTGTTATTGCTATGTTCAAGCTAGCCTGACCTTCAGCTATATATTTTCTTTGTAGTTATTATATTTTTAGACACACAACACTTAGAGCCTATCCAAACAGCACATTATAAATGTAAAGATCATGAAGTGCAGCAGCACACTAAACAAAACAGTGTAGTTCAGAGACTAAGCAACTACAGGCATACATACAGTCACATGATTCTCAAGGTGCATTGAATGTCATTATTTGTACATACAGATCATGGTGAATATGGAAATATAAAATAATTTATTTTAGATCAGAGAGAGCATTATTTCCTGTAGAGTAAAATGGAAAGGAACAATTAGAGCCTTGACTTTGCCAAACACTAATATTCAGTAAAAGGGTTAGAAAATCAAAAGTAAAAAAAAAAAAAAAAGGTCATTTTCCATAAGCAACATGATACAGTTTGTGATATATACACAGCAGGATGTGAATGTTTGAGGCTATAAGTTTGTAACGGGGAGATCATATCTCCTTCTCCACTGATATAGTATTTCAAACAGTGGATTACATTTGGATAGTATTCAAAAGGTACAAAATTCAAAGACTGATGACATAAGTTCACTTCATCTATGGTTTCATTTAATAGGTCTTGGCCGTATTTTTTTTATATATATATATATGTAACTACAAGCTAGTTCAGTTTATAGAAAATGTACCCCATTAGCAGTTTTGTGACTTTACAAATGAGCTATTGTGCTTTTGTTAGAGTGCAGGCATGTGTGTGTGTACCTATCTATCTATACACACAAATATATACACATTTATCTTAGAACACTCATTGTTTTAAACTTTAGTCATGCACAAAAACTGCAAAGTGCTTGGAGTTTCAAATGCTTTCCTGAGTGCTGCAGAAATAAAATCAGAGAAGTTATGCCAGTGTTTAGCAGGGATCAAGTGCTTAAAGGTACAGTGTTCCATTTTGCTGTGTTAATCCTTGGAAATATAGCTGCTCTTCCAATCAATTCAAATGCTCCTAAAAAAATTCAGGAGGATGTCAGTTCAAGGATTAAAATAAAGAGCAAAAAGAGATGACTGGCTTGATTCCTCTGGGTCTCATATCCATCATCTACACAGAGACTACCAGCCTGTACTATAGCACTTACTTCCCACCATACAGCAGAAGAGACCATGAATGCATACCATGGCTTTTGGTACTCCATCCAATTTTCATAGACTCTGGACAACTTCATCCAGGGCACTTCTTGGAAGCTGCTCAAAGACTTCTGGACTTATGTTTCAGCCTGCCCTATGTTCCGCATGAAAAGACATGGGACTTTGGGAACCAACTTCAGTTTGGTTCCTAATGAGAACTGTTGACCTGTCAAAACTACCCATGCATATATAAAACAAGACCATAAGGCTTGAGAAAATCCTGTGTATTGAGAGACCTTCAGTGCTCTAACACATGTGGGTGCCCTTATATGTAATGGTGTCTCACAGAGAACAGAATAGATTTACTTACATTTAGTCTCCATTTTTGAAAAGATCACAGACTTAATTCCATTCTATTCTTATCCAAACATGGTACTTTTCTAACAAACTCTAGCGACTGGAGTCATTCTTTTGAGAATCTCAGCTTTCATCAGAATAAAGACTATGTCTCCACAGGTTGTAAGAGTTGGAGGAAACTCCTTGAATGCACAGGGTAGATATTTTGAAAATCCTATATCTACATCAATTTCATTAACTGAAGGACTGCTCACACTTACTGAGCAACGCCCAAGCTGAATTCATTGTTGGTTTGTAAATTCTCCCTTGCACATGCTGCATTCTGTGCACATTTTATCCTGAGGCAGACTGAATGTTTCCTGTTAACCCAGAGGAAGAATATCACTTTAAAGCAGTCCCTTAGCACCTTCTAAAAAAGGCACCATTATAAAGAAAAGATGAATGACAGATGGAAGTATAAACAAGTCTATATCTCAGCGCGTAATTTCCTGGACATTTTTGAAAGAGGGAGAGTAAGTAGTAGTTGGATATTAAGGAAAAGTTAAAGACAAGAAAATTCACTGTCAGTATGAATGCAGAAGTGGCTTAATACACAGCATAAACTGAAAAAGTGAAATGATTTTCCTTCAGAACAAACAGTCTGTATAACTGGAAAAACAGGATATTGTCAAGACCATGCTACTGCAAAACAGACACTGACCAAATTAGTTTCAACAATCTCTTCTGAGACATACAAGAGGAGAAACAGAAAAAATATAACCTGCTTTAAAGCCCAGTTTGTGATTTAAAATCATAGTATTTAGAATATGAGAAGGATTTTAGAATATGAGGCACACAGAAGCGCTGAAGTATCAAGATTATTTTTTTTTTACTCTGCCCACTGTAGCTTTAGCTGTTGCCTTTTCTTTATATGAAAAGCAAAACAGAAAGGAAAATCATTTAACTGAGAATAGTAGGAATTTCTTAAAGGGTAGAGAAAAATAAGGAAGCCCAATTTCAGGGCTCTGACTAGAAGGTGGCGCATCTTTTCTCTAATCTGTGGGAAGAGTAACTCCTAAATGATTAAAAATAAAAGTTCTTAGCAAAGAATTGAAGAAAAGGTTCCCACCTTCTAACATGTGCATTTCAATAGTTTGGGGGTTTGCCATCATAAAAAAAGTCTTTCTTTTTTTCTTTTGGTCTTGTTTTCCTTATGATTAAGGAATTTATTTCCTCTTTGAGGTATCCCAAAGGTAACCAAGACCTCTCACAAAGTTTCTTGCAGAACATACCATTACCCTACCGACTGGCCTGTACCTGTATTTCCATGCTTTTTACAAACTGATCTTAAGAAAAGGAACAGAAGGCATTTCACAAAATCATGAGTGGCACATTGCATTAGTGTATTTAAGAATGTAAATTCTTAGCACCTAGTGTCTCCTGCTGTGCATCTTATCAGACAGTGGTGTACTAAGGTCCTGAACTGGTGACATGGCACAGTGACGACAGAGACTTGAGCTGAAGAAACAGCTCTGTTCCCAGGCCCTAGTCTAATGGGGGTGGGAGTGTGTAAAAAGCAGTTTGCTTGGGGGCGATGGAACAAGGGGCATTAAGAAGCAGATGCTCTCAATCTCCAAAGTAAAGCTGCTGTAATCAGTATACAACATTCTCTCAGTCAATCCAAGGCTGGGGGGGGGGGGGCGGGAGACACGGGACAAAAAAATCCAACAAAAATCTTTTAGCTCTGTGCATAAATGTAAGAGGATTGTCAAACTGGATAGGCAGGAATCTATCACACTAAAATTATTATTCAAGTTTAAAGTAAAGCTTTGTTTAGGTTTTAATGAAAGCAACAGAATTTTAACAACAGAAGTTCTGTTCTTTCTCTTTTTCTCTCCCTTTCCACATTCACTTCCTCTGCCCCTGCACCTGCTTCCAGTTTTGGCTTCTTGGCAGTGATGTGTAAAGAGACATCAGCTGGCAGTGGCAAACTGTTAAAAGCTCCCCTGCAATGCAGCTTTGCAAATGCCAGCCATTTATTCACTGGTGCATGCCAGCTTAACACACGGTTTCTTTCCCTCTCTCCTCTCTGCTCTCAGGTTTCACTTCCAAACAACAGTAAGGAATTTGAGTCATGGCCTAGCTGTTTGAGTATCCATTAAATGTGGTCACTTCTACTTGTTGTTGTCGTAATATTTTGATCCAAAGGGTGTTGCATAGAATTTCAACTATAGCACTGTTTCTTCTTTGCAGACATAGCTGTTGGACCACAAGTTTTGTTCTGTTTTAATGTTTTGTCCTTTTAAACAGATGGTGGGATAGCTAAGCTGCTGAGATCTTGGAGTTATTTTGTTGGCTTTGTATGTTTCCTCTTCTGTTTTTCCAATTCCAGAATGCTACCTTAGAAAAAGAAATACAGAAGAAGAAGACAAAGAGCGTGCAAGCAGCTTAAGTATTCAACACCAGCAGGCTGTTCCCATGCTGCCTTAGAGATCACAGTTCAGTCTGATCTCCAGTGCCCCAGTGTAAATTTAGAGCTATTAACAACATCAGATTCATTAGACTGACTCCAGAATTCTAAGTGTGGTAGGATGAAAAATTGGCCCCAATAGGACATTTTTCAATTCACTGCATCATTTCAGCAGAGAGTGAGAAAGTGCCACAGATGTGCAAGAATTCCACAGTATATTTTCCTTGGAAATTTAAAGCTTATCTTTAATGTGTGTTGTCTGAAGGTTCTTTCCAGGCCATCTGGTGAGATAAGGAATGTGATTTTCACAGTCTGAACTACTGAAGCTTTTCCCTGTATTCCAAACTCTTTCTGCAGATAGTTCTGGGTGGGAAAGAATTGCCCCAGTGCTCTTAATATGGATAGGTTAAGAAACAAAGTTTTGCTGCAGCAGCATTTTGGCATGGGGCAGGAACCAGAAGCATTATGGACCTGTAGACCTCATGTTCTCTTTCAATAAGGCCTGAGCCTATTCCCACTTCTTAAAAGATTTGTATGCACTTTCACCAAGGTTGAACCAATTCCTTCTGCAAAGGAGTTAGCAAGAGCAGTGTACCCTGACTTTTGGAGTAAAGAAAAGGGATGTTGCAGAAGAGTTACAATAAAGCCAGGAGGGATAAAAGCACTGTTGAGGGTGAGGGAAATAAATACCTCAGATAGATAGGTAAAGCTAGTGTGAGCAGTAGCCTGTTCCAGATACTTAGCTAGATTAATATCTCTTTACTAAGCTATGAAAAAGCTTAGATGCAATCAATCCAATGTGGGTGAAGAACAGACACATTATTAGTCAATGGAAAACAACTGCATCCTAATACCTACTTACCCACATTTCTGTTTGAGGAACTGTGACTCTAAGACTGATGCGTACAAACCAGATGTGCTGGAAAAACTTAATACATATGTCTTTCTGTGTTTTAACTCTGGATTCTAATGCTCATATGCCCACTGCAGTAGTTTACAAGATTTTCACTCTATTTTATGTAAATATCAGTCATTCAGCTAGAAGTTAATGACAGGGCTTGGGTTACACTATCAGGATGAAGGCCCATGAACATAACAGCCAGCTTACAGGCAAAGAAGCCATTGAGCTTTGATAAGTACATTCACAGCTGAAACAAACATGGCCCTTGTATCAATCCAGGCACTCTCTGCTGCCCGGAGCAATAGTACAAAGTGATTTGGTGGGAGTTCATTCTCTGAAAGATCAATTGCCTCAGAGTGAAAGAACAAAGAAAATAGAAAAGCTTGGAAAAGAAAGCATGCACGAAGCCTGACCCACAGAGAATGGAAATAAGAACAAGTTTGAATGGCTTTTAGTATGAGGTAAAACAGGTTTGAAGTTGTGAGTAAACAGCTGTCTTCTGCTTGATTTCTCCATATTCAGGGAAAAAAGAATTTTCTATCTTCTTTGTATCTCCATACCATGGAACAACCTCCAATAACCTGATTTTTGGCTAAGTGCTTAGGTCACAAGAGGAGAGAGGTAAGATGAGATCCTTTAGCACATTTCTGCTTGCAGCTTTGAATTTGAACCCAAATCCGTGGTCCTAAGATTACAAGGTGTCGTGGTTTAACCCCAGCCAGCAACTAAGCACCACACAGCTGCTCACTCACTCCCCCCACCCCCCCAGTGGGATGGGGGAGAAAATCGGGAAAAGAAGCAAAACCCGTGGGTTGACATAAGAACGGTCAATAGAACAGAAAAGAAGAAACTAATAATGATAATGATAACACTAATAAAATGACAACAGCAATAATAAAAGGATTGGAATGTACAAATGATGCGCAGGGCAATTGCTCACCACCCGCTGATTGACACCCAGCTAGTCCCTGAGCGGCAATTCCCTGCCCCCACTTCCCAGTTCCTAAAATAGATGGGACGTCCCATGGTATGGAATACACCGTTGGCCAGTTTGGTCAGGTGCCCTGGCTGTGTCCTGTGCCAACTTCTTGTGCCCCTCCAGCTTTCTCACTGGCTGGACATGAGAAGCTGAAAAATCCTTGACTATAGTCTAAACACTACTGAGCAACAACTGAAAACATCAGTGTGTTATCAACATTCTTCACATACTGAACACAAAACATAGCACTGTACCAGCTACTAGGAAGACAGTTAACTCTATCCCAGCTGAAACCAGGACACAAGGTAACTGAGTAAAAGGAGGCAGAAAACATACATAACTGCAAATGTTAGCATATATGATCCTTTAACTAAACAAGATGGAGCAGAAGTGCTCTAGCACCATTTTCATTTACATGTGTTTCTAGCTGTCTCAGAAGAGTGCAGTAATAAGTATGACACACGCCTGGTTTTGGAAAGTTGGTTTTGTAAGATAGATGAAGCAGATAATTCTCCTGCTGTCTCTGAAAAGGAGGAATAGATTTCATAACAAAATATGGGCTTGGCTCAAGTTTGGCTTTGTACCAGAAGCGCATGGTCACATGGTGGGTGTCCTAGATAAACTCCAAATAGAGTTTCTTGAGGCATGAAAACCTTTGCAAACTCAGAGACGTCACAGAAAACCTGAAAATAATGACTGATTTTGTTATGAAGTGTTGTCTTTATCCTGGCTCAGAACAGCTTCAAATGTTGAGTGGAAATTACAGGCCTCTGAACCCCTGTGAACAGATGACTGGAAAAGAAATTCTGCAAACCCCATGTGGACCACATTCCCCAAATTCACACTGTTTTGATCTCTTCTGCCCATATCTTTAGCAGAGTTTACACTCCTAACTACTTCTGATCTCACAGTGCAACAATGGTCCATTGGCCCATAAAGCCCACTGCTGAACTCGCATCTATCTGCAGTACCTCTGGTGAGGTCGAGAAATCAAGCTCTGTAATAACAATTCTAATAGTAATATCCCTTTCAATAACAGTGCAGAACATGTCTGCAGGCTGAAACTGTTTATGCTGTCATGATAACAGACTACAGTAGTTTGGCTACACCTCTTCTTTCTTTCTTTTTTTTTTTTTAATTAAAAATAAAGCATCATACATTGAAATTTGCCCCTTAGGCTGCATGTACAATCAATCACAGCCAAATCCCAGTCTAAAATATCTGTAATATCCGTATGCCTGAAAATATGGTCTTTCCTTTCTTGTGAGTAACCTAGATGTTTTTACTGCAATAAAGCAAAGTACAACTGAAGGTAAAAAACATCTTCAGTATATAGAATACTTAATTTTTGTTAATGTTGGTTAACCTTAATGAAACTAAGCAGAATTTTCCTGGTAAAATCCTCTAGACTTGAAAAGTCAAAAAGGAGAAAGCAGTCAGTTAGGCTCCAGTGCCTATGATAGGCTAAAGAATGGAAAAACTTCAAGAAATACAATGAGAGAGACCACACAGGCACAATTCACAGAAAAAATGACATGGCAATGGAATGTTATTATCCATTGTCCTGATTTTGGTCTCATACTATATGTATGGGACATGTAGAATTATTTAGCAGGAAAACAAAAATCAGACACATGCATGCTCATATGCATACAAATTATTCATATGCCTGTATATGTACAAATTATTGGCAAAAGGTTTGAAAGACTTTAAAAAACCTTTCTAAAAAACAATCTTGTCTCTTCTGTTACTCAGGGTATTACTGCATTGGGTGAATCAGTTATCCAGGGCTTCCCGTTTATTCACTTCAGTTAACATACAAAAAATATAAATCAAATTCATCGCCATGGGTTTGAATGCAATGAAAACTCTGAAAGACATGCTGAGTGTTTAATCCTCAAGTGTTACATTTGGCTGGAGAAAAAGACAGAGGAGCCTGAGCCAGAGTAGCCTCCAGAGAAACGCTGAGCTCCCAAAATACTTTGGAAGAGAAGGAATCTGTAATAACAGTTAGCATTACTAGATAATAACACTTTATATCTGAAAGACAGTGTGCAGAAGAGTGGAATTAAAGGAATCAGCACATATAGAATTAATCTTATTTTGTCACTGTTTGCTCAACATCATATGCCTTCATGCAGGTAAAAACCAAGAATATTGGGAAAAGACAATGAAGGCTCAAATGGTCTCTCAGAAAAGCAGCATCAAGTTAAGAGATTAGTAAAACCTAAAACCAGATCTGTAACACCACCATATTTTGTAAAATAAAACACTGTTTGGAAAACAAAGTTTTCAGAAGGAAGGAAAGACTTAACCAAGATAGAATATTTATAAGTTTTTAGATTCTCAGTGAAGTTACTTAACCCTGAAGTAATACCTACATTTCAGTGAAAACCAATAGAGTCATGGTTCCTTTCTAATTTCTTGATCAAATTCCAACATAAATAGCAATATTTCATCTAATATCCTATTACAGTTTGAATCTATATATTGTGTTATTCACTTCTCCCAAAATGGAAGGCAGGGTTAACTGGGCATGGCTAAACAACACCTGGCACATTTTCAGCCCAGAGGTGGTTACACTTCAGAACTGGCTTAGAAGTGGAACATGATGCTTTCTGCAATATTTATCTTTAAACTAGTGTTTTTAAGAAGGCTTAGGAGAATATACAATAGTGAGATGCCTTTCCAGGGACCTAGTTCTGTACCTTACATGGGAACTAAATTGCTCAGATAATTTGGCAATACATACATCACTAGTATTTGCAAAGTCGTTCAGAACATGTTGATTAATCACATTCCAAATTTGCAAGCAAGAACATGGAGATTTCATTCCAAACACATTCATAGTATTTAATTTGCACGTGCATTCAGCCTACATTGATAACTGTCCCACATTTACATAGTCCTTCAACTTGAAGAGCTTTGAAGCAATTTACAACTCCAGAACAACTTGGTCTGAGGAGAGCCAGACAAACAGATCTCCCCTTTTCTGCATGCAGACAGGGAGGGGGAAGGGTGTCAGCCATCTGTAAAGCACTGTTTTTCGTCTCTGAGACAGACTGAAGAATCCTGTACACTAGCTGCGATGGCCATGCATGGGGAGACTGTAATGAGAACCCACGTTCCTTTCCTACAGTATCTGCAGGGAATTCACTGCAGTTCAGGTTGCCTGGGGCTCCAGATGTAGCCCTGCCCTGATTTTTACTGTATGTCCCTTTTACTCTCCCACTCAGAGCTACTTTTGCAGTTGTGTTTCCGACTAAAAGAGCAGACTAGAACAGCAGGTCTCCTTCAAACTGCCATCAGTGTGACATAGCACATCCACCAGCTGCACTCCTCTCCTTCCAGAGAGGTGGCGCCACCGAAGCAGAGACCAGGCTATTTGCACCCTCTCATTCTTCTTGGGAATAAACCTAAAGATAGGAAAAGCAGGGCGAACAGCATTCAATAGCTCCTTCCTATATCCCCTGCTCACATACCCACTCAGGCTGGGTGTTATTAGTTTTCCAGATCAATGACTGTAACCCTTAAAAAAATTTTTTGCATTTATATCTGGCATTTTAAAAGCTTTCAGACTAAACAGTGTACAGTAGTGTCCTATGGCCTCTGTAAAACCTCACTTTGCACATGGTTGGACTCTCAAGGCATTTTGCATTCCCTTGGATTTTCTTCCTCTGGGAAGTAACAGAGGCTGCAAAATGCTAACATCATACATTTTCATGCAGTATTTTAAAAGAAAACGTATCACCTTTTTTACTAGGGTCCAAGGATAATCTTCTTTTAATAGGTGTTTTATGCACATTTCTGGATTGTTGCATTTCTGTGTCAGGCACGGACCATTCCATATCTTTTTCTTTGAAATTTAACTTTCAAGCGCCGTTGAAAGTTCAGCTCAGTTCAGTTATAAACAAACAATCCATCATTTTTTCATGTAACTAAAACAAACTAATGCTCACTGACCAAATGCTCCTTTAATCAACATCTCCTTCTCTCTCTGCAAGTGGGTTGTCTTTTCTGTGTCTATTACATGCAGTTAAAAGACACTTTTATTTATTCTAAATTCTTTTTCATCTGAGCACTTCAGAGAAGTTGAATTCTAGTGTCCTGTTTTTGCAGTTGATATTTTCTGGTGCAGTACTGTCCACTGAAGGAGGAACAGCCTTTCTCTCTTCTTAAAAAAAAATAAAATTTTTATATATATATACACACACACACATAATCATAAACTGACCAATAGGAAAGCTTGACTTCTACGACATATGGAAAAACATAGGTTCACAAGGTAGAAATATAAGCAAAGTCTGATTCTACCACCATTAAAATGGCTTGCCTCAATCTTTGCTGCAGCTTAACAGCTAAAATAATGCTGAAATGCTGGACTACACCCATAAATACAATATTTTGAAAGGAGAGCCAACAAAATGTGTTACTGATAAATAACCATGAACTAATTTCCACGTAGTTACTCTACTGTAAGTTTGGAGTGACACCCCTAACATGAAAAGAGGCTTACAAAGCATCAGAATGTGGCTCAAAATCTGGTGGTTTCTAGCTCTTTTGATAAGATCCTAGAAATAATATCTACTTTGTTTCCACCAAAAAATACTTTCAGTGTCTACAGATCTTGGTTTTCCTTTCCTTTCTTGTACCTCATCAATGGGCATCACCTCAGAAAGCCTTGATACCTTTCAGTTCATGTTCCCAGCACTGGCTGGATCATGCTACAGAGTTCTGCATGCTAGGGATACCCACCAGCTACAGATAGTCCCGATCTCCCCTTAGCAAGGGGAGTGCCACTGTTCTCTGAGTGCTTTGGCAGGGCAATGTCAGTCTCAGAAACCTGTAAATGGGGGAAGTAAACATGGTAGACACAAGCCAGCACATAGGAAGGGACACCAACAATTCCTCCAAGAATTCTCCTTTATTTCCCTTGCTTTGATATCTCCGTTGAATTTTTTTGCCTCATTACATGCAATCATTGTTTGCATATTGGTTCGTGTATTGCATACACTCCTTGCAGGTGAAGTTTTAGTTCTAGAAAGAGAGGAGTAAAACACTTGACTTTATTCCCTGAATGTATAAAGCCTGATCAGACATCCACTGACACCCATGGAAAGACTGCCACTGACTTTAGCCAGCTCTGGACAGGCCAAAGTCTGCTCTTTTGAACTGTCAGTTCACATTTGCCATCACAGTCAGGATCATATACTCACTCCCTCATCACTTTGTTTGGACTGTCTCTGTAGAATAGAGTTCAGCATGGGATATCACTTCAACAGAGCACAACAGAGAACATTAAAAAAACCCACAACCATTCTCTAGTAAAAACATGTCCCTGTGTGAGGCCCCCCAGGTCAGTCTACGTTTCTGACTGAAGAAGATAGGCATTATGCACTGACCTTAGCTGGAACAGAGCATATTCAATCTCTTTTAAAGTTTTTTTTCCAAAGACATTACTGACATGAACTCTAAGCTCAGAATCTGAATAAATTGATGAGCAATAAGCTGTATTTTACATTTATGGTAGTTTTAAGTTATTCACAAAGTGCTTTATCTATAAACATGGCCACAAACACAGTAATGCAGCATAACCAGAAGGAAAGCTAGACTCTGCCTTGAAAGAAAACAAAAGCAAGGGAAGGGAAACCTAATATATGGGAGCTGAACAAGCCATTACCTTCCATAAATGTGGATAACCTTCCATCAAAATTATTGATATCTGAGCAGGAGAAACTTGGCTTTTTTTTAGTGTCATCTCACAAACAGACTGTGCAACTCTTTACAAAGATGAAACTGGTCATGAGAACAACTGAACTTCATTATATTTGGTCATCTGAACTCTAATTCCAAGCTTGTTATCACAGTTACCTGCAAAAAATTCTCTCTTGCACCCTTCTTTAATTACAGGAAACTCCATGCATGGAAAAAACAACTGGAGAGGGGGGCAGTGATGAGAACAGCAAAGTTCTCTTTTCCCTGGCAGGCTGGGAAATACTCCTGACACCTGCTGCATCCAAGAACCAGAAAGTGGTTAAAGTCTCTGCCCCCTTTGCACCTCCACTTCTCCCTCCTCTCTCACCATTTATAGTGCAGGTTCCAGGTGCTTGTTAACTTTACCAATTTGGAACTAAACTGTTTATTTTTTCTCTTATCAAACATTCTGGTTGGTGGGAGCCTTCATCCTTCTGGTGACAAGGGACACAGGCAGAGCTGAGAAACAACTCTCTGAACAGCCACACTTTGGCATGTGCAGAAACAAGGACTCATCTGTGCATTCACTGCCTGTTCCTATACACATATTTTTTCTTTTAATTAATCTAATGTTTATATGTACATTGGATAGTGCTGCAAGTATGCACACAATCATTTTAGAAGTTGGGAAAGGATGATGTGAAATATTACTGAAAGGGATTGTAAAGGGGTAGGTTGGAGAAAGAGGATAAGGGGAAGAGGAGACAGCTTTGAAGGAGTCAGGGGGATGTCCAGGAGAGATAAGGCAGGGACAGTAAGGCTGCATAGAGCTGACTACCTCATTAGGAGAAGATAGAGAAATGCCATGGCATCCCAGAGCAACACTTTTGCCTTGAGGACCTCTTTGTTATAAAGGTTTTCTTTATTTTCCTTTACTCCCCCTTCCGACATCTACTTCCTTCTGGATACTTTCTTTTAGCAAAGGAGCAGGCATATAATGTCAATTTTCACACCGCTCGGCAGGTCTTTTTCTAAAGGCAGGGTTCCTCTCAGAAATGAAATCTTATATCTGTATATTCATGCACAAACACGAATACATCTTCCCTAGCCAGATACAGAAGAGTAACTTCTGCCTGAGTTCTGCCATTTCCATACTTTATTTTGGTTTCCCTCAGAGACATCATGAAATGCAGGACACTCAGGTAAAACCAAAATAACACTTGTTCTTTTCTCTCTTCTAAGGGCAGCTTGCCATAGGGTGTTCTTATGGACAGCCTGTACATCTTGTTTATGCACATCCTGTTTTGCAACAAGTAAGCACTGCTGCTCAGCTAAACTGATTGAATATTGATTGGTGTTTCTCTTCATCTCTCCCTCCTCCCTCTTTTGCCACCTCCTCCTCTTTTTTCCCCTTTTCCCTCCTCTTGTGCACTCGCCATAGGAAAAAAAAAAGAAAAAAAAAGAAAAAATAAAGATGCCGCTGGGATTTCTTAAGTCTGCGTTGGCAGGACTCCTTGTTTGTGGTGCAGGTGTGCAGGAGACCTCCTCCGTGTCGTCGCCACAGCAACCTGCCTGTGTAATCTGCTGAATATAAAAAAAGAAACAGAGAAAAGCTATCCACCCCCTTCTGCTCCATCCATGAGCCCAAAAGAAGGGTATCGTTTCCAAGCATTCCTCATAATTCCCCAGCCATTGCCCAGGCAACAGCCACAAGGAGCTGGCGGGCCCTGAGGAGAGAAAGCAGTCCCTGTCTGGAGTTCATTGCACCACCAGTACCAAACACGTCCCTCCCCCGCCTCATGATTCTCCATTGTCCTTCTTTTCCCTACACAAATGTTGCATGCCCGTGCGTGCACAGACACACTTGCACATGCAGAGCTTAGACTCTTGCACATCGCTCATGCCTTCCCCCCCTTGCAGTAAGTCAGACCACGAACACATGAATTTCATCACCCTTGACTTGGTGTGACCTCTTGTTCCCAGAATACACACCGGGAGACGCCAACAGGACATTTCAAAACTGTCATCACCCGAATATTTATTCTAAAATGACCCCATGTCCCTTCTATTGTGTCTCTTTTAATGGTTCACTGTTGCCAATAACAAGGTAAATGTTACATCTAACTTTGTAAAGTTCAGCCTCCCATAGGAAAAATCTAAGAAGTTTGACATTACACAGTAATTGTTGAGCTCATATGGCTCAGCAGCCAGATACTATAGTGACAGATACTTCAGAAATGCCAGCTGGGAACTCAGCATAAGCATTTGGGAGAGGTTGTAAGAAGGGGGGGTTGGAAACCTTTGAAGATATTTAAATCTCCAATCACCTTTCAGATGGGCTGTGTTGCTAGAAGTGTGTTTATCGGCTTGAGAGAGGACTGGTGAGAGAATTCTCCTTATCAAAGCTCGTGGTTTAAAAAGCAGTCCCTTGCAGTTTCAGTTATGACAGCTGTTTCTGGGATATGAAGAGGTTTTTCAGAGCTGTGGGCTCTCTATCCCCTGTATCCAGCAGTGAAAGCTCTCATTTGTCTTCCCACCATCATGTTGATGCAGCTGGGTTTGACACTGCTTACCTCAGCACTTTTTTTTTTGTTAGAAGACAGAAGGCTTACTTGTGATCCCAGCCTTTTCCTATCAAATGACACTCAGCTAGTGGTTTTGGTGACTTATTTACTGGCACTAACCCAGTAAAAACAAAAATGAACGTTCACAACTAATAAATCCTTGAGCCCAGATAGCTCCAGCTACATTGGTAGGATTACATCAAATTGTCCAGACTGATATGAGCGCTCCCTGGGAATATGAATCCTAGCAAGTACGGGGGGGATGCCTATTGCATCCTCTTCTGTGCATTCACATGAGCTGTACTTTGATCATGCAGTGTACAGGACAGTTACATGCACAGTCCTAGAAAGGGGGTGTGCATTAAAAAAGAAGTTATCGCCTTCCTTCTTGCCTGTTGGATTTATTTGGACACTTTTAATATAAACTAAATAGCATAAGAGTATAAATAGACTGCATAGCATAATGGCATAAACTCTGTCAGAGAGACTAGGCAGAAGGGATGAGAATTTCCATCTTTCTCAGCTACAGTGAAGAACACCAATTTACTGTAGACAAAAGGTCAAGAAAATTTAGGTAATGCAACTCTGTGCTGCACACTGCTGCATACAGGCTGAGGTCACCTCCCTCTGTAACATTATAGGAAGTGAAAGCATTCCTTCAGTGTGCTGATGATAACATTGTTTAGCATTGCATTCCTCTTTCTGATCACTGTAACTTCCTTATAGAGCTAAAGAACAATATTTCCACTGGTGCCAGGGCTCTGCTCTCTAAACATTTGACATAGCTCCCTGTAAAATCTTTTCACATTGCAGCTCAGGAGGGATACTGTTGAGCAATTTTACTTACAGTAAAGACTATTTCTATTAACTTGCAGGCATGATTCATTTGACAATGCATTGGAACAGCCCAGAGTTTGGTAGACTCATATGTAGGACTCCATCAGGCATGCCTTGTTTTAAGACAGGTAGCTGATTGCATTTTATAGGAAAGTAACTACCTGAAACACATCAAACAGACTAGCTTTTTTTCTCCCCAGCAGGGTTTACCACTTCCTTCTGCTTCTTGTGAAAAAAATCCCACGGTTACTCTGTGTACCGCTTAAGTACTGATGTGGAGGTAACCTGTTCTCCATGCTTTATAAAGACAACCCAAAAACCCCACTTGTGCAGAGGAAGTCTTACTTACAGTCCTAACATCTGCCTAGCAATGGGCAAAGTCTGAACACTAG
Source organism: Buteo buteo (assembly GCF_964188355.1). Taxonomy (NCBI): domain Eukaryota; kingdom Metazoa; phylum Chordata; class Aves; order Accipitriformes; family Accipitridae; genus Buteo; species Buteo buteo. The sequence continues at coordinate 35,590,341 of NC_134204.1, forward strand.
TGCTGCTACAACAGAAAGAAAAACATATATGTCTAGCAAAACGGTGAGGAGAAGAAATGAGGGGGCATTTTGGAGCTAAACTGTGTCTTCTAGAACAGCTGTGTGGGAGGTATGTAGATGAGGTTTCATTGAAGGGGAAAGTACAGGAAGTACTCTAGCTCTGACACATGTTCTTAATGAAAAGTGCTTGACAAAGCAGGCATTCTGTCACCCTGTGACATCCACTTACCAGATCAAAACATGAAAGAGTTAAGAAGAGAGAAGGTATCATGGAAAGAAAGATGGTTCTGCCGTTAAGCTTGGCAGTCAGGAGGCAGCAATTCAATGCCAATAGCTGCCACAGGTTGCCTGCATGACCCTGGTCACGTCAAATCACTTAATCTTGCATTGACTCCATTTCCCATCTGCAATGTAGGAACAATTCTTTGTCAGACATTATTTATTTTGTCTTTAATTTAGACCATAAATTTAGCCTTTTGTTTATTTAGACTTCAGGACAATGACTCGTGCTTAAGTGTCTGTACAATGAATTACAGATTGGAATTCTAATTTCCTATGGGATATTTACATAGGAGAGATATTTCAAAATTTAAAAGTAAGAAATCTGTTATTAGTGCAGCAGAAAATAGATACTGTCCTGTAATTAAAAATGCAGTAAGTTGAGGAAGACACTTTTCTTCCATATGGTACTTCTAAAATGATAAAAAGTTGTGTGATTTCCAGAAATTGGAAAATTGAAGTAAATGTATGAATTCAGTTACTGTAAAAGCAGAACTCCAACAATCTAAAACAAATCCATAGGAAATGATTTAGAATTATACCTTAGGTGAGCTTTTTCTTAAATTTCCTAAACTTACTTTCTTCTGCCAGCTCTAGTTTCACCCAACATTTCAGCTGTCTTTTGGAATCAGCTTCCTGTACGTAAATCACAGGTTTGTTTTCTTTTAAACAAAGGAAAAGTAGTGATGTTTTAATAATAAAGGAATAGAAAGATGTGTGTTCATCTCTGGAGATGAGCTGTGTACAGGAGATTACCAATGTGCCACCACACTTCTCAGGTGCTCAAAACTGCATTGCTTTTCAGAGGAGAGGTATTTGTACTCTGGGGACCACAGACACTTAAAGTTTCTGCAGATGAGAGGTATGGATTTCTAGTGCTAAAGATTCAGTCCTGCTAAAAGAATTGGGAAAAAAACTAAACCTATGTTCTCTTTAACATGTATGGTATTGTGGAAATGTCAGCATGCTTGCTGACCACTGCAGATGCCACTGCCTATCCGATAAAAGGGGTCTCATAGTTTCAGCATCTGTCTCTGTTATACAAATATCAATTTAGCTTTTTATTTTACTGAGTATAGCAGGCTTATACAGCTGTCACAGAGAAGACACCTGGTTCTACCCTTCTACTCCTTTATTATTCATGACATGAAAGAGCACACATTCAAATCCTACTTGCCTATTATGAGATAAAGGAAATTATGGTTTCTATTACACTGACAGCACTCCATCCAGAAAAGTGGAAAATGTTATATTTTTCTTTCATCCAGCATTCACTTGTTTTCAATTACATTCAATTAGACTTCTGCACAGATTAATGTGGATTCAGGGAATAAACCTGTTTAACAGCCATATACTTATTCAGCAACAAGTCTATAGGCTGTAAGGTCAGGAGAGATCATTGTGTTCATCCACGCTAACCTCCAGCCCAACACACAGCATTAGACTTCCCTAGAAGTCCTTGATTAATTGCAACAGGTCATATGCCTGGGCTGAGTATAGATGATTATGCAGAACATTAACTTCTCCCTAGAAGACACATCTTCACAATCTTCATTTAATTGGAAAACTAGCTCTAACCAGTATGTCAGATAAATTTTTTCATCCAAGGGAAGGATAGAAGCTTACAGTGCACTGGCCTTAAATACAACTGCAATAACTCAACTGCATATAATATAAATATAAATACAATATAAATACAACTGCAATAACAATAATGAGGGTGGATTTAGATTAGATGTAAGGAAGAAGTTCTTCACTGTGAGGGTGGTGAGGCACTGGGACAGGTTGCCCAGAGAGGTTGTGGATGCCTCATCCCTGGAAGTATTCTAGGCCAGGTTGGATGGGGCTTTGGGCAACCTGGTCTAGTGGAAGGTGTCCCTGCCCATGGCAGGGGGGTTGGACTAGGTGATCTTTAAATGTCCCTTTCCAACCATTCTATGATTCTATGATTCTGTAACTCTCACAAAGCATATCTGCCTTTCAAAATTTCCTCAAAAGTGGAAAGTCAGTTCTATGAATGTTTTGTTCCTCTCCTTATTGCTCTCCCTTGCTGAGTGATAGTCCCCTTCACTCTTTGTCTCTCCTCAGTGTTTTGATTGTAGATTTAGCTGAGAACCTGGATGTAATATTTCCTGACTAATATGGGATTTAATCAAGAGAGGGTTCACTTGAGGCCAGGTTCAGCCATACATCAGAATCCCAACTGTACCCTCTAAAGCAGCCCATGTATAATATTCTTGGGAACAAGCTGCTCCAGACTCCTATCAGGCTATCTGATCATTCCTGGGCTGAATTAGACCAGAAAGAAACTGATTTACAGTGAACTTTTGAGGCAATTCCCTGGACTTGAAGAAATATTTACAATATCCCAGGTCAGCAGAACTTAAGTGACACACAAAAAATAGTAGTACAATAAACTTTTCTGGTCTCTTTGTACATTATGCTAGGAAGAAATATGATTTAGATCTACATGTACTAAAATCACCAGTCTTTGAATCTCTGCACCTAAATAAGTCACAGCACCTAAATAAACACTGACAGTGTACTCAAATGAGAACTATAATCCTGCACCTGCAGCCACTGGAGGTCAATGAAATGTCTGCATTGCCTGGAAGCTTTGTTTTCTATCAATCACAGGCAGACAGTGCTGCATTTTTGTCCTTAAGTGCTTATTCAGCAAAAACATAGGTACAGACAGCAAGAGAAGCATTCAGAAAGATTGGCAAAATTAAAAATATAAGCAGAATTAAACAAGAAAGTACAACACTGTTTTATATATGCAAATTCCCAAGCAATTTCTTCAGAAAAAAAATTATGTACATAAGGAGAAAAGTGAGGATATTAAATATGTATTAATTCATGGCTAGTAACTACAAGTGCACAAATACTGACATAGGTAGTTTCCCAAAAGCAAAATCCTTCTCTAGTATGCAAAGTACAAATAGTGTTTATCCAATTTGCTAAGGAAAAAGTAGGAAATTCTTTCTAATGTCAAATAAATAGAATAAATGAAGAAGAACTCAGTGCTTAAGCTTTCTTTTTTGCTTTATTTTGTACTTTTAAGTATACAGAGATGGGTTGGCCCAATTATAGAGACAAAACTCTTTAGCTAATATCTAGGAGATATGGAAGAGTTCCTTACCATCTGTCCCACAACAATCTTCTGCTAAGATGTACCTGCATTACATTTCTCAGTTACGTTTTGCAGTGAGATACAGAGCATACTTGTAGTTAAGGAAGAATTTGGACTTAAGGACACTCAGATGAAGTTCTCAGTCCAATGCCACAGAATTCCTGTGTGGTCTTGGATGCTTTTCTTGATGTCTTTGCATGCCAGTTGTCTATTTGTACTAGAGGGGGATAACAGACTTGGTCTCCCACCCTGACTCTATCTTTCCTATTTAGACTATAAAGTCATCAGGGAAAGCATTTCACTGTTTCTTTGGATGACTAATAAAATAGGGTCTTGATCTCAGTCAGGGCTACCAGACAATACAGCAGTTCTTGTTATTATTACTATTATTATTATCACCATCGTGGCTATTACTAGCATGATCACATGGCTGTTCAGTTGGATACCAGTGAGTCATTGCTTTGCCTGTGGAGACAAGTTCTTCTTCGCCCCACAACAATCCCTCTGACTTTATTAGAACAGGTCTTAAGCTCACTTGACCCTGACCATACCATTGAAATAACAAAGATCAATATGAGTTAAAGGCTGGGAAACCTATGATGCTTGTTTGACATTTGCCGAGAAAGACAGTTAAAGGTATTGTAGGCAACCCTTAAAAAGCTTCCCGAGTCTTTTAACAGATGATACAAATAGATATGAGCTACACTTCCTCTTGAAAGCTGTATTAAATATGTTACCCCACATTTCAGCATTTCTTTTGCTCACCAGTCTCACCAATGGAGAGGAAATGGATTGCAGAGCTTGGAAGTTCTGCTTTTGAACCTGATCCATGAAAGTCAGTATGGATTTTTCCATGGGATCAGATCAAAAGTAGTAAAAGAAAATAATGGGCTGGCAAGATGGTGCAAAGTTAGCAATACATTCAGCTTTCAGACTGAGAACAGCCATAGGGAAAACCTCTGTATGGATAATAGACAACATAAGGTATAGCATGCTCTAGCCCTGATATTTATCTCTATGAGGTCAAGAGAAAGGTTGACTTTAGACCTGCCTCTCAAAGGACTCGAAAACTAAAGAGCATAGTAGTAACAGCTTTCAGTCTGAAAAATCATTTTCCATCTCAGGAGACAGCAGAAGTAAAGCTGGGAGGATACTGAAATCTTACTGTGTCAAGGTGAAAGGAAATGTTTTTCTTAAACAAAACTCTGCAATAGCTTATGCAAGCAGTCTAACAGTATAAACGGCATACTGGCATAAGCAAACTGCCATATTAACCAAGGTTAACCAATGTTTAGGGATGAAAGATAAAGATAACTCAAGAATATGAGCTTTTCTTCCAAAAATTTACCTGTTTTTCATGAAATATAAAGACATTATTATTCTCTATTTATCATCATTCTGTCAGCAAAAACACTTGCTAAGGCACACCAAATCTGTCATTTTCAAAGTGTATCTCCTCGCCAAAAGAAGTAGTGAAAAGACACTGTGCAGCCATTTTTGCTGGGATTAGAATACAAATACTAAATGTTGAAATATACCTCTAAAATATTAGTTCAAAGTACATATCTAAAAACTTTTATCTTTAGTGACTTTTGACCACCATTGCATTCAGCAATTATTTAACAAGAGCTGACATATGCAAGATATAAGTTTTTCCAAAGTTAAACATCCTAGTGCTATTGGTATCACTGAATGGTCAATTTTCTGTATATCTTTTCAGCAATGAAAGAGTACAAAACTTCTTAAAGAGCTGAATTATTCTCCTTTATGTCCCTTATCACGTGCAGTAAATTCAAAGAGAGGCTGGTATGGCTGCAAAAGTAATGTGTAGCTCTAACTTAACCATTTCAAAATCCCTGTAGACCAATGTCATACATTGCCTATCTATTGAGATATCTACAAAAACAAGCATTTCTTCCTAGTCCAATCACCAGTGGGTAGAAAAGGTGCTACAGGCACAGAAAGGTTTTATTGACAAACACAATTTCCTTTCTGCTTCTCTGGGAAGTAGAGAAACTTTAATTTCTATGGCTTTTTTATTGTTATTATTTGAGCTGGTGGTATTTTCTTGCTGAGTTGGCTACATATACCTGCATATGTTTTTGGAATGAATTTCACAAAAGATTGATCTAGAATAAAGGAATGTTTTATTGAAAACTAAATATGAAATCGTATGACTCTCAGAGCTCCTCCTCTGCTTCACCTTCCTGTGCCATTGTGTACTAATAAGGCCATTATATAGGGCCAGAGAGATGACTTTGTTGACAAAGCTTTTGGCCAGACTTGGCCCTGAAAGTGCTGATGGGAACTGCAGTCACATCAAAGCACTGAGTTGCTCAGACTTTCGGGAAAAAAAATGTATGCTTCCTCATGCTTACTGTAATGCAGCATGCTCTCTTGATTTTCATGAGATCTAACCATGGCAAGTTAATTGCACAGGTGCTAGCATTCATTGTCATCTGTTATTCCAAATGTCCTACAACAGAGTAGTCTGCCAAAAGGGGTTGGTCTTTGATTGTAGTTCCTGTTGTATTTGAACAGCAGCAAGGAGTAATCTGCTTTTTCAGTAACTAGAAGCATGTTAAGAAATAGGAGGGGGGTACTATATTTACATCTCTAGTCAGAGCTCCTTTGCAACATAAATGTCACTTTAAAACTCCAGCAGAATTCAGGCAGCATAGCTTACCTTGCTTCAAACAGCTGCATCCTGGAATCCTTGTATCATCTTATCCGTTAATAGAAGACAGGAGGAGCCCTTTATTTCTACTTACACATTGTCTCCTTCAGTCCAGCAAAATGTCTTTTGATTAAACAAAACACGCTAAGACATGAAATCTGTCACTTGCCTCAAATTCCCCAAGTGCAAATTCAACTAGTCTTCATTAAAAATAAAAAGGGATACACACAAACATAAGAGCTCATTTACTTAACAATTACAGTAATTTGAGAACAAGCACATAAGTTCCAAAATGCATAAGTTGTAAGTTCTTCTGTATCATGAAAATTTTATTAGCAACAGCATTTGATTCTGTGTTCATAGCAGTTTCCTTAGGCACTGTGGAATAGAGAATATTTCTCTGTACTGTGAACTGAATATGTGTTTCAAACCTGGGTTCTCAGAGGGAAAGTCTTCATATCTTGACCAGGGAAACTAGATTTGCACTAGAAGTGGGGGGTGAAAACATTGCTCAGTTACATTGACCAGAGGATCAGACCGAAGAAGGGAGTCTAAGTGAATACTTGAATTTGGGCTAATGCATAAGAGCACTAAAGTTTCCCAGTTTTTCAAATATATGAGCCACATCCATAACAGAATCTTCAAAACATAGTCTGGAGATGACCAAAGCCCAAAGCTTTTGCAACTTTTGAATGCGGGTCTCAAATCTAACCTTCACTCTCACCCAAGCTTGGCATGGAACATTTAATCTGAAAAGGTTTTGCCTGAATTTGTTATAAGCATGATTTTTTTACTATTATGCAGATGGAGTTTTTGTAAATATTAAAGTAGAAAGCTTGTGCTAAGGTTTCTCTTCATTATTACTCTTGCCTCTGGCTCTCTTTGCTTTCTTTGTGCTGAGTTATGCTTCTCCCTAGTCACCAGAAGCAGAGCTAAAATAATAAATCTTTAAACATAATTCAGACAAAATAACAAAATGTGCTCTATTACAATAACCCACACCAGCAGGGGTGTTCATTAATTAGATGTAAACATGGACACTAGTAAATCACAGTAGAGAAAGACAGGGAGAGAAAAATTGAATAATGTTACCTACACTTTGTAATATTATATGCTATTAAAATGGAAGGAGATGTTCCACAGGCAAGTTTATACATTTCTGATTTGTTTGATATACTTTCTTGAATTATTACTGTGCTATATATCTGTTCCTCTCATGTGGGTAAGAATGGAAGAGGGGAAAAAAAGAAAAGACTGCAGTGATCTTATTCTTCTTTTAAAACACTTTACAAGTGAAATGGGAACAGGTTTTCTTCAAAAGGTTAGTGACATGATACTTTAGTTTCATCATATATTCCTTAGACTCTTCTGAAAAACTTCCTTCCTTCTTCTGAAAAAGTGTAGTAGCAGATTGCTAGTATCTCCCATGCAGGACAATTCACAGCCCATGCTCCCCTCTGAGAGTATGACAACATTTGGAAACTGGTTAAGCTTACTAAATTTAACATTTGGCAGGTTCTATGAGACTCAATTTGGCAAGCAGAGTATAATAAACAAAGTGACATTATTTTTCATCGTATTTTAAAATGTAACTCCCTGGAGATTAAAGGGTGCTGTGGGGAAAGAGGCCCTGCATTAGTTCTTCCCTTTTTGCGGGAGGAGACCCAGTTTATACAAATGAGTTCTGTTTTAATTAGCGTTGCAGTGGCCCCTCTTTTGACTCTGTTTTTTCAATTGTTTGCAACTCCCTTTACTAAAACTATCCCTAAAAAGAAAATTCTAAATGAAGTCAAAGAAAAGGAACCAGTCAGTTACTTTGCTTTGAATATGAGCTTTTCCAGACTGGCTCTGAAGGTCCGTCCATGGGGGAGCAAGTTGTTGAGCTATTACTACTTGTATGGTTTTCTGCTCCACTGATGTCCCCCAAGGTTAACAACAGTTCAGTTAAAAATAACCTTAAATACAAAAGGCGGGGGTTAGGGGGGATCCAATGTTTTTTAAAAAGTGTCAAGAACTGGCTTGCACTGGGAAAGTCTAGGACATCCAAAGTTAAGGCTAGAGCTCCATCTCTCAAATCAAACTGTTATGGAGGACAAATAAAAGCACAATAAGCCAAGTTAAGCACAAAGTAACAACCTTAGCTTTGATTTTCTGGCTTCAGCCAGCCTATGAGATACCCTTAATGTTCATAAGCAAATGAACTATTAATGTCATTGAGTTGAAAGGAATGGATACATTATTTATGTATGAAGATTTCACTTTATAGTAAACAACTCCAAAAACCCATGAAGAAAAAAAAAGCTTTAGTGTCCATTATTCTGCAAAGTCCAAATACAGAGAGATAAATAGGACAGATGGGCCTTTTACAGTCCACATAATCGCTATCTTAAGTCAACAGTATATTGAACGAGGCTCCAGTTTGAAAGGACACCTACAGGTACATATACATGTTCTAAAAGTGAATGTGCTCAGTGAGTCTCAGCTCTCTGTTGCATACACAGTAAGTGCACTCTCACATAAATGTGCATCAGATCAAACTCTTCAGGTGTAGTTCATATGTAGTCACTTCTGCTAGGATATGGTCCTTCATAAATCTTATATCCTCACTAGTGGTATACTATCCTTACCTATAAAACTTAAGATATCTTAGCCCCAGGGAAAGCTAAAAATAGTTGTCCTGGTTTCGGCTGGGATATACTCCAACCTCTGCGACAGGCATTGCAGCTGAGCCAGAAAACCAACCCGTGCCAGTATCAGTCATCCCTATACACAAAAAGAAGTATTGGATGTGAAAGACAGCTCATTTGATAAGGGAAGAAACTCCTACTAAGAAGGGGAAGGAGGAAGAAGTAGACAAGGCAGGCTACTCCAAAGCAGGGCCATCACTAGAAGAGGAGGAGGAAGAGGCAGAACTCATACATGAGGTGGTAACCACCTGATCCCTAACCCTGAGTGAGCTGTGGGATATGCAAAAAGATTTCAGCCGTCATCCAGGTGATCACATTATCACCTGGCTGCTCCAATGCTGGGATAATGGGGCCTTTAGCCTGGAATTAGAGGGTAGAGAAGCCAAGGAGCTGGGATCTCTTTCTAGGGAAGGGGTCATTGAAAAGCAATTGGAAAAGGGGCACAAGGCCTCAGCCTCTGCAGGATACTCCTGTCAGACATGAAGGAAAGCTATCCCTTCAAGGAAGATGTTATATGTCATCCAGGCAAGTGGACCGCCGCGGAGAGATCTATCCAGTACCTGAGGGAATTAGCCATGCTGGAGGTGATTTATGATGACCTGGACAACAAGCAGTTATCCAAAGATCCAGATGAAGTCCAGTCATGTCCCAGTTTCTTAGGACGACAAGTCAGGTTTGCTGATTCCCAGGTCAGGATTAAGGTGAAACAACACCAGGGATCCTTTAATTCACAAAACTCAACTTTTATTCACTCACAACAAGAATTGGCATAAAACTACGTCAGTAAACTGTGTAATATATGCTAACCATAGGCCACCAAACATATACTATAAGCCTTGCTTATTTGGGGATCAGTTCAGGGAAGAAAATAAGGAGATCCCTCCCATTGAGTAACGAGGTTCAGAGCGGACCCCCTTGCTTTCTAAACTCCTTCTCAGAGAGGAGCCTAGGAATGGCTGGATCCAATCCTAGTCCCAGACTTGGTCAATGGTTTATGTCTAAAGGCATGAGGTGTAGGGATTATGGAAAAAAAGAGAGAGAGAGAAAACAGAAAGATTTCACTGGTCCTGGGTCCAGCATTGGTCCCATCAGCCTAAGGGTCCAGTTCCAGAGGGTGCGCACATGTGGGGCTTCAATTCGTGTCCTTTTACCATCTCCTTGCCCCTCCTTCAGGCAGGCACTCAAACTTATTACACTAATTAGCTGTCATGCACAGTTTGTGTGTCCAGAACCTTCAGGAATTGGGTCGTTGGGCTTGGGGTCATTTGGGGAGTACCTTCTCCCTCCCTGCAGGTGTGACCCTTGTTTGACATTTGGCCAAACACGGTGAGCTGCCCTGCTCAGCGTGTCAGAACAGGGAACTGCGCATCCTCCGGCACAACATGGCCTCCATGTCCTGTTGCTGACCGACTTCTCACCTGAGGTTTGTTGTTATGCAGAACTTGCCCCACCACAATGTTTGAGGCATTAACTCTTTCGGTCTCTCACACCCATGTGGTGAAAGTTTGTAGGGAGTGCACCACTGTCATATGCCAACTCATTGGCGGTAATGACCTGGAAAGACAGAGAGGGACAAATGGTGGATGAATTGGCTGGCCAATTCCAACAATATGAAGAAAGTCTCTCTTCCTTCCTATGGGTCTGTGTCTCAGCTGTGGAGAAATTGTCTCAGGAGTTCCAGCAATTCAAACAAGTTATGCCCTACTCCCCACCTGTATGGACCAGTATCTCAGCTATTAGGAGTGAGCATTCCTCTGCTCAAGAGAGAGGCTATAGTAGGTACACACCATGGGCCACTGTATGGTTTTACCTGCATGACCACGAAGAAGACATGAGGAAGTGGGATGGAAAATCTACCTTGACACTAGAGGCATGTGTATGTGAGTTGCAAGGAAAAACAATCACAAAAGGCAGTTCTTCCAGGAAAGTTGCTGGTCCAGTTTCCAGCGGAGAGTTTCCCAGAGTAGAAGGGCTGATCTTACTTCCAAACTTAATAAAGGGGCTTCTGATTCATATTTACAAGAAGTGAGTAGCAAATACCAGGACTAGACGGCCCCTGCCTCCAGCCAGGTGGACGAAAGGGACAACCGGGTTTATTTGACTGTGTGGGTTTGATGGCTTGGAACATCAGATCCCACAGGAGTATAAGGCTCTAGCAGACACCGGTGCACAGTGTACCCTAATGCCATCAAGCCACAAACTGGCAGAACCTGTCTGTATTTCTGGAGTAGCAGGAGGATCCCAACAGCTAACACTACTGGAGGCTGAAGTGAGCCTGACTGGGAACAAGTGCAGAAACACCCCGTTGTGACTGGCCCAGAGGCTCTGTGCATCCTTGGCATAGACTGTCTCAGGAGGCGATATTTTAAGGACCCAAAGGGGTATCAGTGGGCTTTTGGTATAGCTGCCTTGGAGATGAAGGAAATTAAACAGCTGTCTACCCTGCCTGGTCTCACTTAGGACCCTTCTGTTGTGGGGTTCCTGAGGGTTGAAGAACAACAAGTGCCAATCACTACCACAGCAGCACACCAGCGGCAATATTGCACCAACCAAGACTCTCTGATTCCCATCCATAAGCTGATTCATCAACTGGAGAGCCAAGGAGTGATCAGCAAAACTCACCTCCCCTTTAACAGCCCCATATGGCCAGTATGAAAGTCTAATGGAGAGACTAACAGCTGACTATCATGGCCTGAATGAAGTCACATCGCTGCTGAGTGCTGCCGTGCCAGACATGCTAGAACTTCAGTACAAACTGGAGTCAAAGACAGCCAAGTGGTATGCCACAATTGATGTTGTTAATGTGTTTTTCTCAATCCCTTTGGCAGCAGGGTGCAGGCCACAGTTTGCTTTCACTTGGAGGGGCGTCCGGTACACCTGGAATCGACTGCCCCAGGGGTGGAAACACAGCCCCACCATTTGCCATGGACTAATCCAGACTGCACTGGAACAGGGTGAAGCTCCGGAACACCTGCAATACATCGATGGCATCATCATATGGGGAAACACGGCAGAAGAAGTCTTTGAGAAAGGGAAGAAAATAGTCCAAATCCTTGTGAAAGCCCGTTTTGCTATAAACCAAAATAAGGTCAAGGGACCTGCAGAGGAGATCCAGTTTTTAGGAATAAAATGGCAAGATGGATGTTGTCAGATCCCAAAGGATGCGATCAACAAAATAAAAGCTATGTCTCCACTGACTAGCAAAAAGGAAACACAAGCTTTCTTAGGCATTGTGGGTTTTTGGAGAATGCATATTCCAAATTACAGTCTGATTGTAAGCCCTCTCTATCAAGTGACCCAGAAGAAGAACAATTTCAAATGGGTCCCTGGGCAATGGCAAGGCTTTGAAGAAATGAAATGGGAGATTGCTCATGCAGTAGCCCTTGGGCCAGTCCAGGCAGGACAAGATGTAAAAAATGTGCTTTACATTACAGCTGCAGAGAATGGCCCTACCTGCAGTCTCTGGCAGAAAGCACTGGGGGAAACCTGAGGTCGAGCCCTGGGGTTTTGGGGTCGGGGATATCAAGGATCTAAGGCTTGCTATACTCCAACTGAAGAAGAGGTATTGGCAGCATAGGAAGGAGTTCAAGATGCCTCGGAAGTGGTTGGTGCTGCAACACAGCTCTTCCTACCATCCCGACTGCCAGTGCTGGGCTGGATGTTCAAAGGGAAGGTCTTCTCTACACATCATGCAACTGATGCCACGTGGAGTAAGTGGGTCGCACTGATCACACAACGGGCTCAAACAGGAAACCCCAGTTGCCCAGGAATTTTGGAAGTGATCATGGACTGGCCAGAAGGCAAAGATTTTGGAATATCACCAGAGGAGGTGATGTGTGCTGAAGAGGCCCCGCTGTATAATAAACTACCACAAAATGAGAAGCAATATGCGCAGCTCACTGACAGGTCCTGCCACATTATAGGAAAGCATTGGAGGTGAAAGGCTGCTGTATGGAGTCCTATATGACAAATTGCAGAAACCGCTGAAGGAGAAGGTGAATCAAGTCAGTTTGCAGAGGTGAAAGACATCCAGCTAGACTTAGACATTGCTGAACGAGAAAGGTGGCCACTGCTCTATCTCTGTACTGACTCATGGATGGTGGCATATGCCCTGTGGGGGTGGCTACAGCAATGGGAGCAGAGCAGCTGGCAGCGCAGAGGTGAACCCATCTGGGCTGCTGCATTGTGGCAAGATATTGCTGCCTGGGTAGAGAACCTGATTGTAAAAGTACATCACGTAGATGCTCGTGTACCCAAGAGCCGGGCCACTGAAGAACATCAAAATAACCCGCAGGTAGGTCAGGCTGCTAAGATTGAAATACCCAGGTGGATCTGGACTGGCAACATGAGGGTGAGCTGTTTATGCCTCAGTGGGCCCATGACCCCTCAGGCCATCAGGGAAGAGATGCAACATATAGATGGGCTTCTGATCAAGGGGTGGACTTGACCATGGATACTATTGCACAGGTTATCCACGAATGTGTAATGTGCTGCAATCAAGCAAGCCAAGTGGTTAAAAACTCTGTGGTATGGAGGGTGATGGCTGAAATATAAATAAGGGGAGGCCTGGCAGATCGACTATATCACACTCCCACAAACCTGCCAAGCCAAGCGCCACGTGCTTACAATGGTGGAAGTAACCACCAGGTGGCTGGAAATACATCCCATGCCCCATGCCACTGCCCAGAACACTATCCTGCGCCTTGAAAAGCAAGTCTTACGGTGATGTGGTACCCCAGAAAGAACTGAGTCAGACAGTGGGACTCATTTCTGAAACAACCTCATAGAGAGCTGGGCCAAAGAGCGTGGCATCGAGTGGGTATATCACATCCCCTATCATGAACCAGCCTCCAGGAAAATTGATACAATGGGCTGTGGAAGACTACACTGAGAGCAATGTGTTCTGGGACATTCAAATGTTGGGGTACACATTTAGTAAAAGCCACCTGGTTAGTTAACACTAGACGATCTACCAATCGAGCTGGCCCTGCCCAATCAAAATTTGATGTACTGTAGAAGGGGACAAACTCCCTGTAGTGTACATAAAAAAACGGCTAGAGAAGACAGTGTGGGTACTCCTGCCTCAAGCAAAGGCAAACCCATCCGTGGGATTGCTTTTGTTCAAGGACCTGGGTGGATTCGGTGGGTGATGTGAAAGTATGGGGAATTCCTATGTGCACCTCAAGGGGATTTGATTTTAGGTGAGAATAGCCAATGATTTAGATTGTATGATGTTAATTGTTATATAATACTGTACGTCATCACTACTATGGTTGCTTTATGCCATATCAATGTTATTACAGTAAGAATTGCCCAGATTAATGAAGAATGAATTGTGATGGAACCAGAATTGTCTTCAGCATGCAACAACCCAACACCATGCACCATCTATCCTGCCCTGAATTACTGTTATGGCAGATGGACCCCAAAGTCATGGACTAAATGAACTCAACGGATATTTCAGAGCCCACAGACTAAGGGAATATCTGTGTATATATATCAAAAAACAGGAAAGGTGGTGATGATTAATTGGGATGTATTGGAAAGTGTGGGACCTGGGCATGATGTAGATGGTATAGAATAAGGGATGCATATTGTCCTGGTTTCAGCTGGGATAGAGTTAATTTTCTTCCTAGTAGCTGGTATAGTACTGTGTTTTGGAGTTAGGATGAAAATAATGTTGCTAACACACTGATGTTTTAGTTGTTGCTGAGCAGTGTTTACACTAAGTCAGGGACTTTCCAGTTTCTCCTGCTGCCCAGCCGGCAAGGAGGCTGGGGGTGCACAAGAAGCTGGGAGGAGACATAGCCAGGACAGTTGACCCAAACTGGCCAAAGGGGTATTCCATACCATATGATGTCATGCTTAGCCTATAAACTAGGGGGAAAGCTGACCAGGGCACCACTGCTAAGGAACAAGCTGGACATCAGTCAGTTGGTGGTGAGCAATTGTTTTTCATTTGCAACACTTGTTTTTCTTGGGTTTTATTTCTCTTTCTTTTTGTTATTTTCCTTTTCATTACAATTTATTATCTTTTTAGTTTTAATTTTATTTCAGTTATTAAACTGTTCTTATCTCAACCCATGAGTTTTCTTACTTTTACCCTTCCCATTCTCTCTACCATTCCAATACAGGGGCGGGGGGGTGCAGTGAGCAAGTAGCTGTGTGGTTCTTAGTTGCTGTCTGCAGTTAAACCATGGCAATAGTTCTCCTGCACACATATATATTCTGTGGTTTTGTTATTATTTGTTAAATTTGCTCTTACGAAGGTTTTGGCAAAATTCCCTTAACTAAGAAAAAGAGAAAAAAAAGGCAAGAGGTGGCTTTTTATAAAGCTTCTTAATCAGAGATCCACAAAAGTTGACATTAGCTAAATACGAATACTGGTTTCCCAAATGGCAGCATATGACTGTGAACAAATCTTTGACAACATAGCTCAGGTAAGGATGAAGGGCAAAAGCCCAAGCACAAATGCAGGTCCTGAGCTTATAGAGTCAGTCCTCAGATGTTGCTTCCTAAAGTGTAGATGCAAACTCTTTGACAAAAACTGGTTCATTTCAGAGGTTTGCTTTGCAGCTCATGATGAAATTACTTTGCACACACCTCTATAAAACCAGTAGGTATATCCTTCCCCATGGAGTCTGCAGTTATAAATTTTATACTGCCTGTTCACTGCAGGTGGTAGTTGCTTCCATTTACTAAGCCTGTGGAAGATTCAAGAAGTAGTGTCTGTGTTGAATAATAACAACACTGTCTTAGTTCAAGTGCCACAGATAAGCAGCACTATTATTTTTGGTAGACAAAACCATGAATCCAGCAGCCCCCAGTTTTCTGGGCATGCAGGGTATATCAGTTGGAAGGATGAAGCCTGGTTTCAGCATGTATAGTATTAGGCATAACCATGCCACAACACATCTTCCTCTATGGCAATTACTTACCAGGCTGAAGATTGTTCTTCCCCAGCCCGTTTCTCTGCTTCATTTAACCACATCATAAAGCTTCCTGTTCAAGGGCCACTCAATCTTGTATTCTATTATTAGCTCCTGTACACCAACTTCCAGCTTGGTTCCCAGCCCTTTGTTTGGCCACGCATGTGCTACTTTGCCTGCTCCACAGCCAACTCCCAGTATGCTACCTCAGTTCTGCTGCTGGAATTTTTAAAGTGAGCTTCCTTCCAGAGTCTTGGCTCCTATTCTTCTCTACCAGTATCTCTCCTTTTACTGTCCCAGCAGGATTGCAGAGCCCTCTACCAGCTGAGGCTTGCACAAGGAGTTATCACAGAGTCCAGGATGTGGCCCAAAAGTCTACTGGAGCTGTGTACACATGAGGAGAAACAAGAGCAAGAAAGGCGACAAGCCATGGGACTGGTCCTTCTTTCATTTTGCTCCACTATGGGTCAAGAGTATTTCCACTAAAATCACACAAATGATTAAACAAATCATACTTAACTCATACCATACTAAGTGTTGGGAGAGGTCAGTCTCTTGTTTCCGCAATCCTGTTTAGTGTGCACGATAGAATGTTCTTGCAGGCTGCATTGGATGCTGTTGAATAAGTAGCTTTCTCTGTCTGAAAGCTTTCTGTCATCACTATTATCCATGTCCTTCTTTCTGCTCTTGATCATATGACAAAAAGTTGACAATCTCCTGGATGAAATGTATATTAATTTCCCTATGGATGATAAGAAAAAGGCAGCTAAGGGATAATTTATTACAGCAGATTAAGGCATAAGTATCAACTGACAATTCCTTTAGACAGCACTTAGTTTTTTTCTCCTTCCCTTTTCTAGTTTTCTTATTTAGTTCTTGTAAGTTCTCAGCTTAAAGCCCCTTGCAGGGATTTCTTAAGGATTCAAGCACATAGAATAAATGTACATAACGTGAAAAGTAGTGCTAAACATACTGCATGATTTCATTTGTTCCAGCAAACTATTCATTTCATCTTCTAGAGTCTCATTGATAAAATCTGTTTCTTCTACCTTATGAATCTACTCACAGTTCGTGTTTTCCCTGATTCCAACAATGATATTTCTGCTTTAAATTACTAAGTACAGTTAAAATACAAAGCTTGACTCACCAACTGCTTGAGAAACTTTATAGGACCTCTTTAAATAAAAGCATGTTATAAGGCCATTAAAGTTTCAAGGATGAGCACCAAGATACAACAAAACTTTGCCTCTAGAATAACCACTACATTGATTGTAGACCACAAAAAATGCACTATTTGGACATTTTTTGCTGGGATATGATACTAAGTTGGCCATATGCACTGAATGGCCTTTATTATCAACAAGTGTGCAGTGCTTTTTTTATGAATTTGCTGCACATGCACAAAGCACAATTTTTACTGGGCCATTGCTCATTCAAATCAAACACTTTTCCAGCAGAAAACTCAGAAGATACTAATGTATTAAATCAATTCCCATTCTGAATTTCTTCCCTTTTTTTATTATACACAGGCACTACAGCTCTTGCAAAAGAACACTGCAAAATTTGGTTTATAAACAAAGAAAATAGGTGCTGTTTCTTTTCTACTCTGTTCTACTTAGGCAAAACTAAGATGGCTGAACTCAAGCATTCATTTAAAAATTCTCCTTCAAGCAGAGAGATGGCAAGGAAAATTTCAGACACTGTCTCAATGTACATTAAGAGTACATTAAAGTCAACTTTGTAGTGATATTTTCATAGACAGTTTTCTCACCTCCATCCAGAGAAATTTTTTTTTTCACAAGATGTTCATACCTATCATTATAGTCTACTTATTCTTAACCTTTTTTATACCTCCCAATCCCAAAACTCTCCATGTATTTAAAGTATAAAGTTAAAAAATTTGATCTTTCTAAGTTACCTGAGTGGGCTCTAACCACATCGGAAATCAATATGGTCCTCAGTACCACACATCAGAACATCTCTTAGTCTAATATACCTCACGATCTAGTACAGGTTAATGATTTGCCAAAGTGTGCAGTTGCTGATTTATAAATGGGGACATTATAGCTGTACAGACTAAACTACATGTCCAAGCTCACAATGAATGTTTGCAGTATCATAAAGAATTAAACCCAGATCTTGCAAACTACAGAACAATGTCTTAACTGACGCGACCATCCCTGCCTATGCTCTCATTAAAGGCAAAGGATCTTTATACAAAAAAGCTTGTCCTGCTCTTAAACACCACAAAATGCCTTCAGTGGCCTTTCCTCCACATAAAAACATCTATACATTTTTTTGATCTTGACTAACACTCAGGACAAGATATTCTACGTGGGATTGGATGGTCATGCAAGCTAGCAGGGATGCAAGACCAGAGCAAGAGGACCTTTCAATGCTGCTTTGTCCATGCAGAAATTAGTCAAGCAGCTGTCTGCTACAAGCAGCAATTGCAAGTATGTGCGTATGGGACTCATAACTGCCCCTTCATGTGAGCAGTGGATTTGGACAAGTTTCTAAACTAAGCACATCAAATTAATTCATGTTTATTTTTAAGCAGCTGAAGTCTCAGACCTTTATTCTCAAGTTTGGATGTTAAAGTAAGACATCAACCCTGACACGCACATTCCAGTATTTAAAACACAGTGTCTTTGAGAAACAGATTACTTACACGTGCAAGTTTTTCACAGCACAAGAAGTGAAGAACAAGGTAGGAATTATAGAACAGTTTACTTCCCATGACCAAACTACAAGAACAAAATTACAGAAGAGGCAGTATGACATGCTGTGTCTCAGTACATACACCTTTTGTGCTCCTCAGAAGAAATCAGTTTGTTTTCCAACACACTAAAAAATACTTTTCTTCTGGTTTGGGTAAACAGCCACTGACATACATTTCCAAGGAAAATGTTGCAACCATTTTTTTAAACATCTCACTTCTGAAATATTTTATGTAATTATGCATAGAAATAGAACTAGCATTTCTAAACACATTGCTTCTGGAAACCATCTTGCTGAAAACTGACCTTGGTATCATTTATTCCGGATAGTTTAATTTAGTTAGCTGCATAGGATTTGTAAGGTTCACTATACAGAAATAACAGCACAGAGGAATTTTCAGGCAAAAGCCCAGATTCTGCTCCTCTTTGACATGATGGATAGCACTTTTCTCCACAAAGCAGCTCCACTAATATTGAAAGTTAAAAACTGTTCAAGACTAATACAGTGAACAGAGAGTTGGATCACGACATAACAAAAAGAGGCAAGGCAAACATATGGGACAAGCGAAAGGCGGAACCTAGACAGCAGCAATAAAATTGGAATTCTCCTTGAATTACAAGCAGTACTCTCTTAAGCTGTCATTTCATTCAAGTATACTGCCAAGTAGAGTAAGCGTCAGTACTCCACAGGAGTTCAGGACAGGGCATTTACTTAAAATGGTTAGTGGAGAGTTTTAAAAATAGTTTAGCAATCTCGGTGATATGCCAGAAAGGACAGCCAAATAGGTATCTTCATCCTCAAACTTGCACATCTACTTTAGCAAGCAGTACATCTGGCCTCTGTCCTGAAGTGAAGGTAATATATGCTGAAACCATAAACCCAGAGCACATCCTGGAAACAAGCTATGAGTACAAGCTTATAAGCACAAGGCAGTAGTGATGGTAATTTCCAGATGGATCTGCATGTGTCTTCCAAGGGCTTCAGTGACTACTCATATAGATTGGTAAAGTGTATTGATGGAGCAACACTTACGTTGACACAAGCTGCAAGTGGCATGCCTTTTTAAAGGTAATGACAGCAAGCACCATTCAAAGAGCTTCTTTTATTTCTTCATATCCACAGCCATTGCAGGAGAGCATGACCTAAAGCGCAAGTACAATTGTTCTTGTGTGCACAGAAGTATTATTCAAATCAACAAAGAAATGGGAACTCACATCTTGCCTGGAAACCAAAATCACTATGGGTTTCCCTGGCCTCCATGTCATCTTCCTGCAGTACTGTAAATGCTCCATTTGCTTCCAGATTACAGATCTCACAGATCATGCAGTTAGGTAAACATGCTGTCTGTGGTTAACCTTAGGGAATGCATAATTAAATCCATCCAGTAACAAATTCCCTGTCTGGCTGCCGAAACAGTCATTACAACTAGAAAGAAGGTGCTCTATTGCTGCAGGTCTTCCTGGTGAATACTGCTGACCAAAAATGCAGTTAATAGTATGAGCATGTATGCTTTAGTTTCTTTCATTAAATTGATTCAAACAACATTTAGCTTTAGATGGAGCTTTTCTGGTTTAGAGTTAAATCAAGAGGCTATTATAAAACTGTTCATCAGGAAGACTGATAGTTCCTTAGCTCCACAACAGCCTCACCTATCACAACAAATAGTAAATAAGATTGTAGGCATGTTAAAATATGCTAGGAAAATACACATTAGGAATAGTTCAATTCTCAGGCACAGGATATGCATCAACACAGCCATCCCATCTACAGCAGGGCCCAGATGGGATCATGCACAGATGTTGATGCAATCAGGTTTGACCATAAACTGATGTAAATCTGCAGAGGACCAGCAGCAGTTTAGCACCTCAACCATATCTTGCCTTGCATTGCCTTGCCTTGTACTGTGCCTTTTGCAAATTTTCAGTTGTGTGATTTCTGAAAAAATAATAGCCTGAACTTCAGACAGGATAGGAGGCTTATTTGCCTTGTTTCATTTTCATTTCAAGCTTTTTGCATTAACTGTGAGAACAAACTATTCTAACAGATAAAAACTAAGATTTTTATGTCGTTATAGGTCAAGCTTGAAGCAAATAGCAAGTATCACAATTCTTATTCTAAATATCAGATGAAATGACCACATTATAATTGAATTTACAAGAGATATTAACAGTATTAAATCATCACATAGTGCAATGTCACTAAGAACCCTGGAACTTTTCCAAAATTTTATATAAATGCCTGTTATGGCTTCAGAGGTCTGTAAAAAACCAAAAAGGTTTCACTTATGTTTCATACATTTAATGTAGAGGAAAGATGTGGATGGGACTCTGCTGTAGGGAAAATTCAAGATTCAAAGGTGAATCTTTTTTTCTTCTTTTTTTTCTTTTCATTTCCTGAATTCTGTTGCCACAGAAATGCTTCCAGCTCTCTGTCACTCCTACTTCTGAGTTATGCTATGTGCAAGAAACGTGGTGAAACTCGTGTAGTTAATTAACAGAGAAAAACCTCTTCTGATGACAGTTCTGAAATGATACCCAGCTATATTTCTCAGCAAAATCATATCTACGATCTTCAACTCATTCCAAAAGAAGTTGAAATCAGTACTTCATCCAAGCTCTAAAATAACAATATTCAGGATACTCTTCCTCTATCATAGCAGCACTGTCATACCTATGGGGGATCACTGATCCATTTAGGCAGCACTCACCAAAAAATAGTTTCAATACAAGGAAGTGAAGGGCATAGTCCCAAATCCGGGGCCCACTCCACTCCTGTTGTGGCAGTCAGCTGTGACACCACCTGCCATCGAAGCTTCTGTCTAGATGTTATTGCAGGAAGGGGAGAGCAGCTCAATCAGGCTGTTGACTCCTTGGGAGGCATTAGGAGCTGACAGTGCTTAGGGTGGCCTTGAGGTTGCTCTAAACCCAGCCAAGCTGACAAGACCACAGCTGAGGGTTTGGGGAATCACAGCAAGCTTGATAGTTCCCTTATTCCCATTTGTTCATGGTCAATGGAGACTGACTGCAGCAGACAAAGTGGCTTACATTATATAAACTGTAAAGCTAAGGATGTTAGAAATCCCAGAGGATTTGTCATGGTGAAGGAAGAGGAGGGTTGAAAAGAGGGTACTTTCAATCTTTTTTTTTTTTTTTTCCACAGAATAAAACTCCTGCACCTTTACTGAGAAGAAACTCTTTGTTTAAAGAAAAATGAGTCATCTCCATCTGACCTGACACAGCCTGCACATGTGAGTCTATTGTATTGCATTCTGCTGACAAAGTATTTGATAGAAGCTGGTATGAATGTAAGATTCATTGTCCTACAATACAGTAGGAACTAGAAAAAGAAGATATTAAAATAAAGCTGTTGCCCACCATTTTGCTATCTTACTCCAATTATTTACCATATACTTTTTCTTCCTCAAGGTATGAAACATAATTCCATAAACAGAAAATATTCATCATGGCTATGTGGGACCAGCTGCCTGGACTCAGCAGCCTGGGTTCATAGCATCTCAACATGCTTAATAACATCTCAGAGCAGCGTTTTCCTTAGAGGAATATGGTACAGGAGAGAAGAAAAAGGTGAAGAAGCAGCTGTCACAGTCATCAAACTAGCTCAAGTCAACTAGTTTTTGCCTTACTGTATTACATCCAGCTGCAAAACACCAGAGGATGAAGGCATAGCCAGAATGTTACAGAGGGAAGGGAGGATAGGTTAGAAAAAATATTTGGGTGGAAAAATCTTGAGAACCCAACTTCTTACAATTCTGGTAAGCTTTCTCAGCTTCCTTCTTTCTTCTCTAGAATCATAATCAGACATGAGAAAATACCATGTAAAAGACTGAACTTTCACCTTAAGTAGAAGAAAAAAATGCCAAAAAAGCTAGCAAGCAGAGCCTTCTATAGCAGTACTGTGAGAACAATTTTGAGAAATTGAGAGGTTTGGATAATTTTCAGGAGAGCTTCTCAAATTTCAAGTGCTTGTCTGAACAAACTCTGGTCGCCAGAATTTAAGGTACACACCTTGCAACCTTCATTTCTGTGCTAAAAGGCATTGTATTGTTAAGAGGGAAGCAAAGCTTGCAAAGTTACCATTCTGCACTTATTCTGGAATAACTGGGTGTCAATTGTTTTTCCTCCTCAGTCCAAATAAATGTTGTAGCTGAAAGCAGAATAAATGTCTCTACCATCACTACCATTGTTCAGCTTATAGACTAAGTGATTCCACACAAAAAAAGGGGTCCAGAATAGGGGAATTTTTTCCAGCAAAGCACATTTAAACTGTATCCGGAGTTCAGAGGGGGGTGAAAGGGGAGGAAAACAGACATACTTCCAATCATTCAAACAGGAAGACCCAAATCCCAGTCCCCTGTGGGAAGCCCAACAGTTTAAAAAAAGACCAGGTAAGCTTAATTTAAGCACTGCATTTAAAGGTAAGCACTGAGTTTCAAAATATGCTTCCACTGACATGATGGTTTAATTTTCCTATTCAACACTGGAGTTGCTCAGTCTTGCAATTTTCTTATGGTATTCCTTTAATTTCTCCAGAGCCAGTTACATCTAGCATAACATAGCTGGTAATTTTCAGGACAGAATCAACCATAAACATAGCAGCCTGTCTAAATGGACACCAAAGAATCAGGATTTCTGTGGAAAGAGCAGTATGTACATGTACAGACATGGTGTAAAATTGCTTTATTTCACACTTACAGCTATTTTATTTTTGATTCTCAGCTCAGAAGTATTGTTTGCAACCTATCATATCCCAGTCATGCAGCAGCAACATTTTGTGGAAAAATACCAAACAGAGAGTAACCTAAGTGCAGATCACCATCTCCTGTAATTTGTAAATATCAAACCTTTCATCTTCTTTCAAAGTCTGCAGCTCCCAAAATCAAGAAGCTACACAGGATCTCAGCTTTCAGATGTATGAAAGTGAGTCTCTAACCTTTATAACTGCAGAAAGAAGCTGAAAATATACGGCAAGTCTACTTCAACTCTTCAAAGACACCAAAACAAATTTTAAAACCTCAAGATGCATTCATCATATGCTTTTGGGGGAAGTCGGGGGAGTCTACCACCTGGGGTTTTTTTCATTTGATGTTGGAAGTACTGCAAGTGTCTCACCATCTCCTGCAATTGCAGTAAGTGTCATAAGTAAAAAGCTCGGTATGAAAGAAGGCAACGATGAGTCCTGAGCTGCTAGGCCCATACCAAGTCAAACAGCATTCATGAGTGCCACCATACAATTCCCAGGGACAGGCATAACAATGCAATGAAAGATCTGCTGCAGAGTGCAGTTAAAATAACCTCTAAAGGATATTTCCAAATGCTTCACCACCAGGTGATTTCCCAAACTTAATCACTGCTGGAAACCTCTCTTCCTGATGAGGAGTCTGAAGAAGAAGGAAGATGTTCATGAGGGACTACGAGAATGACTCAGAAAAAGAAAGGGGCTTTCCCAGCTGTTCAAGTAGCTTTGGTTCTCCTTAATGCAACTTTTGTCATCACAGGCAAGAGTTCATGAAGCCTGAGCTCTGTTTGAATAGAATTAGGCATTTAGTTTCTAGTCCCAGTCCAAAGCTATTTACTGGCCTTCAGCAAGCTGTGTTTTTACCAAAGTTTTTTTATCAGTAAAATAGGCATAATATTTACATAAATCTCAGGTGTCTTTTTGCTAGTGTTAATAAAATGATTTGAGATAGCTCATAATTGCTGGGCATAAAAAAACAAACAAAAGTTTATCAAGTAGAGTGTGAATCAGCATTCATTTGGGAAACCACAGCATCAGAAAGACCAGAGTGCAAGCTCTTTTTTCTCCTCATTACTCCCTTAGATGCCTCCCTGTTTGTAAAAGTCCAGAGTCTGGGAGTACTTTCTCTCCTAGCCCTACAGCCTGGTCTCCATGAAGGCATAACGTCCTGGAGCCTGTAATGGTAATGCTTCCATGCCATTGTACCTCTTTTGCTATAAAATAAGAGAGCTCTCTCTTGTATATTTACAGAGTCAATGAGACAGAAAAGCACAAGAGCAGAGGCAAGAGAGAAGTGTGTAAACAAATTCGCTTAAATTTCTTGTTTTCCTGCGTTAGACATTGTCAGAGAATTCCACTAAGAAGTGTCATTTTTCATGGTTCTCAGCTGTACCTCCAATATCCCAGTAGCCACAAAGTAGAGCAATTCACACATTTTTTTGCAGCCTCAGAAAAAGAACTCTGGAATCTTTTTTCCTCAAAAATGTTAAAGGGAAATTTTTAGCCTAAAAAATATTTTACCTGGTCAGAAAAGCATAGGCAGTGCTCGGCACAGTATACAAAGAACAATAGGATACGGAAAAGCCTGTCTTGAAAAACAGTCAGTGCAAAAGACAAGTAAAAGCAAGCTGTTGCACACAGACCAGGGTCTGCACTCACTGAATAGCTGCCAAAATAATTTATGCTGTCATGTGATCCATCCTTATAATCAACAGTGAAGAAATGGGAGTAGGGGAACAGATGAAAAGTTTTAAATATGGCCGGGGGGGAAAGGGGGAGGGGGTTAACAGAAAAATAATCAAGCAATCTAATGAAAAATCATAACTGTTATAAGGAGAGGACATTATCCTCCAAACAAGGAAAAGGTTCTGGAAAACAAATAGTTCACGGAGATATTTTTTCCAGAAACTCTCACTTCATTATCCTTGTAAAAAACTTAAAATTGCTGAATTACTTTCAGCCATTGTGAGCCTGTTTATTTCCAGCTGCAAGCTGTATAGAAGTGCACAGTGTTCAAAACTTGGAATTTATTAAAAAGTGGTTAACAACAATGTGAATTCCAGCCAGCTGAAAAGAAAAAGGGACACTATTAAACTAGAAAATACTGTTATTCTGACCTCTCTCAGCACCATAATTTCATTCTGTTTATTTACAGAGACCTTAAAGAGACATGCACTAAAAAAGATTGTGCTGCAGTACTCCTGTCAACTATGCTCATCTGGAGAACAAAATTTTATTGGGGAATATACATCTTTCATGACTGTCACATGGTGTTGAATACTCACCTCCTCCTCAAACTCTTTCTTTGGAGGGCATGGTGGAGGGGAAGAAAGAAGAGGAGGGAGAAAACAGGATGGGGGGAGAGAGGGGAAATTTAGAGATTAAAATCACTTACTCTTTTGTTTAAATATATGGTGTGTATATTTCCCAAGGGTAATGAGTTTACTAGGGCAGCTTCAGCACAGGAATTATAAACCAGTTTTATACATCCAAACTCGATATCATATAAACTTCCAGTTTGGCAGTATCTTCTTGGAACAGGCTTTACATTAGAAATCTGGCAGTAAAGTCAAGACATTATGAAGGTCTTATTGCCTAAAATGTTCATTATGTTTATTAATGGGCCCGATTCTGCAGAGTAATGGGCACTTTCAATCCCACATAAATTGTCTTTTTATTTTTTTTTTCTTATTTTCTGAGATGGTACTTAAAAGCAATATGGTTTCTCAAACTTATCATAGCCCAATAATTGCTTAAAAAATTATTTCTTCATTTCAGAGATAAGCTAATGTTGTAATTAATATATTCTATACACAGCAACTGACTTAGATGTATCTCCAAAAGCCAGGTGGAGATTAAAACTAAGATTTAAAATTCCCTAAACTGCAGGTCTTCCCCAAAGACATTCACGTGTACACATGCTTTTTCCTTAGTATGGTTAATATGCTGTGAATTGTAGACTATATCACAAATGAAAGAGAGAAAGTGTAATTAATGTTACTCTTAGAATCATAACTTCAGCATTTTTGACCACGTGACTTAAACCATTAGCTGGGGTTATGGCAGTTTTTGTAACCTACTTGCATTTTTGTACATATCAGGAGGCATGCTTCTGTTGTAATGTTTATTAATCAATTCTTACAGATAAATCCACAAAATATTTCCAGCTGAAAAGTCTTTCTTACTTTTGTTCTTTCTTTTTCTTGCTATCTCATACCTTTACTCCATGAGGTTTTGTACCTCTTGTCCTGGAACTGCTTTATTCCACCTTTTTTTGGCATGATTTTGCTCTCATCTTAACCTGCCTGTAACTTTTTTCCCCCTTAATTCTCCTAATAGCCTTTCTATAGGAGAATTATAGGAGAATTTCTAATCTTCCTCTCTACTCAGCACTAGTGAGGCTGCCCCTGGAGTACTGTTTCCAGTGCTGGGCTTTCCAGTACAAGAGACAGGGACATACTGGGGGAGTCCAGCACAGGGCCACAAAGATGATGAATGAACTGGAGCATCTGTCATACAAGGAGAGGCTGAGAGGGCTTGGACTTTTCAGCCTGGAGAGGGAAAGGCTCAGGGGGCCCTTATCCATGTGTGTAAATACCTGATGGGAGGGAATGAAGAAACAGGACAGGATAGGAGGCGATGGGCACAAATTAAAACATATTAAATCCCACCTGTACACAGAAAACCACTTTTTTTGCTGTCAGGACAGTCAGACACTAGCACGGGTTGCGCAGAGAGGCCATGCAGTATCTCTTCTCAGAGATGCTGCAAACCTAACAGGACACAGTCCTGGACAGACTGCTCTAACCAACCCTTCTCTGAGCAGGGGTTTAGCCTAGATGAGCTCAAGAGGTCCCTTCCCATCTATCACCTGATTCTATGATACTGTAACATGTTCTAGTTCATTATACCAGTCCTTTCCTTTTCTCTTTTCCTGCTCCCCACCTAATCTCCATACCCCACCTTGATAGTCTGCTGCATTGCTCTTGGTTTCCTGCAGGTTCCTGTGGCCTTTTTCCACAGGCTTTGTGTGTGACTCTATTTAAAGCCTGGCCCCCTTGAAGACCCGCCTATGGCCCACTGCTAAAAACCGAGGGGCAAATCCACAGATTTCTGACTCATTTGAGTCCTAAAGTGCATGCTCTAAGCTTGAAATGATTAAACTGATTAAATGTAAAATAAAACTGAAACCATCCCAAGCATACAGATCTCTCAACTTGAGGGTTCAGAGTTCAGTCAGAGTTTAGAAAACAAGAATGGAAATCTAAGCTGAAATTATTTTAGGACTTGTACTTTGTGGAAACAGAACCAGAAGTTTCCGCTTTGGAGCCAAGGGTGCAATCAGTACATTTAATATTATACACAGTCGATGTGGGGAGCAGCTCAAGCACTCAGCTCCTGATAGTGTTTCTCCCTTTTCATCCCTTTACCCATGCACAGAATCATTCACAGGGGCTCTGTCTGCCAACCCCTCCAGAGTCAATTGGCGAAGATCAGCTGTTCTGCTTTCATGTGTTTCAGTAGTTTGTGTGTCTCAGCTCTTCTAAGCTGGAGCCAGAATGCTGCAAGAGAATTCATTCTTGCTATCAAATGACCTGATCAAACAAGAAGTTCTGGGACTCTCACAGGAGAACCCATTACATAAGCAGCTGTCTACCAGAAACCCTTTAGCAGATCCCTTGACCAATTCAACTCATGTGCAACCTGTTTGAATCTGTTTATACTCATTGGGTTGTCTAGAGACAGCAAACTTTCACCTTATTTTGAAATGCATTGTATCACTATGATTCTTCGCAATAATATTTCCCTCCAATTTTGTTTTCCCCTTACTCCTTTCTTCCTCATCTCCACCTCATTCTTTTCTGGGCGTACCATTCAAAACTCTGGGGACATCTTCATCAACACATTCTCACTTTCTAACACTGTGTCAGACAAATCACTCCTCTTTGACTTGAGCATGGTGCAGTGAGTCTGAACAAGTAAAGACATGCAAGCTGATACAGAGCTAAAAACATTTACAGCAGCCTCCAAAGGATACATAACATACAATCAATGTCATTAAAACTTTTAATGAAGGTAAGTATTTGAAGTATCCTGATATTTTGGCACATAACAAGAGAAAAGAAGCAGCTGTGTGTAAATGTGTGCTTGTGTGAACGTAGGTAGCTGCGTGTATCTCTGTGTCTCTGTGCGTGTGTGTATATAGCAGGAACAAGAGAACATCTCATTGCCAACTGACTGACTTACAGTAGATCCCCCACAGTACACTGTACACTTACAACTAGATCTGCCAACAAACAAAAGGTCATCTGTTAATCCTATCCTGATTTTTGTCCTTGTTTTGGAACAGAGCAGTCCCTTTTACAAAGATCCACTCACAAATTATAGAGACCTTATGAAGCACTGAAATCTGAGGCTCCAACGTAATTGATGAAAAAGATTAAACACTTTCTAATCAATATATATGTTAAAATGTAGTTCAGCTGCAGATATTTTTCTTCAGCAGCTCCAGAGGGAGCACCATATAAAAAAGCTAGATCAATTTCCACTGGATCACCAAAATAAAATAAAACAAAAATAAAACTTGAACAGCTGAGGAGAAAGTGTATGTGGGTGAACATTTCATTTTGGAGGACAAGATGCTGCAAATGGAAATCATTTCATAGAGCATGATTTATAAATAAAAAACAGCTAAGTATTTTCAATGCTGTAATACAAGTAGTAAAACACTTCATTTCACATACACGCAATATTTAAAATATAAGTGCTTAGCTTCATGTAAAGCATGGTGAAAGTAAGTCTTTTTGCTTTCACTGTAGAAGTATTATGAAACAATGACTTAATTTAGTTTTAGATAGAATATGCACAACATATGTATGTATTTGTATTTGCACATATTTTTGCATTTCCCCTCTAGTTCAAACATACAACACACAGGAAAAGATATTTGGGTATGTCTTTCCAAGTATGTAATTTTGCCCAAAGCTGTTAGTTGCAGCATCAGAAAATTGCATCTTCTGCTTTGTATCCACAGCTTCAGGTATGGTGCTGACAGCCATAATGTGAGTTTTGTCACTTGGCCTTGTCAGTGACTTTGAGCTGTCAGTAGATCATTGCCACATGGCCATGGCAGTCTCTAGGGGAGTGGGAGACATTAACTGAGTCAGCTTTGTTGTGTGATATTAAATAAGGCAGTTTTATAAAGCAGCGTCAGTCCGCTAAGAAATGGAGTTGAAAGCAGAAATTATGTACTAACAAGCTTTGAAAAAGACTGCTTCCTGGGTGGACTCCCCTTGTCTTAAGGGATGATGGAGAAGGCAGACATACAATAACTGTGTCACACTGCACAGTTGCAGGCATAGTGGGTTTACGATATATAACATTATTGGGGTCAGACTCTGATATGGTAAATTATGGGGTAAATCATGGATTAGTCACAGTAAAAATGTCAAAAGCAATAGGAATTATAGTTAGAAAAACACATAAAGTTCTATACGTGAAACGTGTTTGAGATCAAGTTACCATTTTAGACCGCCAGTGGTTACAATTATTATTTATTTACACAACATTCTTTATGGGACTATATTGATAAACAGAAGACAATATCCTATCCCAAAAATTTACAATGTCAAATGCCAGTCTTGTCACAGGACTCTGTTCAGCTGTAAGAGGCCTAAGAGGCAAGAATGTTCCTGCTATATCCCTTCAACCCTCACATGTTTCAAAGTTAAATCCCAGAGTCCCTGCAGCTGAGTCCTTGGTATTGTGCTAGTGAGGCAAAGAGGACGGAAAAGTAGCACAAAACAGGGGAATTGCAACACAGGTGAGAATCAGGCTGCCTTTTCTACTTTCAGAACCAAAGCAGCCAGTCAGTGATAACCCATATCTTGGCTAGTCCTGAGGCTCATCTGGGTTGCACATTAGGCCAAGCTGATACCCAGGATCAAGGTGGTGCAAAAACACTTATACTACCATATGTAGGGACTTAGACACAGACGGCACTGAAAACAGAGCTAGAGATACGCAACTCCTCTTTGTAAGGTGAGCGACTTGTTAAGGGAGCCCATCAGTCATGCATGTCAGCTCCAACGGTGTTTTGCCAGGGGCATTAACAGATAAACTAACAGTTGTTGCTGGAAGGAATCTATCTTCCTCATGTTTGCTAAGTCCTGCTTTAAGATATCACTTAGCAAATAAAAAGCATCACTAATATAGCTTTTGGAGGAGGAACAAGGAAGAACAGCTGAATAGGTGAATCTTGTGTAAGAGTTAGAGCTCCCAACTCTTTCTACCTTTCCATTACACTGATCACTGAGAAATCTGTGTGATTGGGAGAGTATGTGCTTTAAGACGGATGTACTCTGTGAGACATCCATTTCATCAATAACTTGACAACTACAATTTGAGTGGCAGCATATGGCAAAGTCAATGTTATGACAAGCCATTCCTTGGGGTGGGAATATAAGTAATAAAAGATTTTACTTAAGTGGTAGCACTAGTAACATTGATAGTATTAGAATCAGCCTAGAGTGTTTTCATTGCTTGAGTCAAGTGAAAATGGGCAAAAAAGGAACCTGATACTACTAAATGTTTTTATTAAATGTTAAATGTTTAATTCTTTTTTCTTTATTGAAAAGGCATTCACTTTGTTTAATCATCCTCACAAGAAAAATATCTGAAGGGTTGAGAGCTATTATGAAGTTGAAAAAATAACTTTGAAAAGGAAAAGTAGTAGAAGATATTTGGAAATTAGGAGAATGCACTGGATCTGTAAGATCTTTAGATTATAATGTCTCTCTTGCTCATCAAAACACCTAAATTTGGGGCTATTAGTAAAAATAAATTACTAATGCCTGAAACATACTAATATCTGAATGGCTTAGAAAACAGCACCATTGCTTTAAGGTGTTTGTAAAGACATGGTGGTCAGAGTGCCTTAAGGTCTATGAAAAGAACCTCTTGCATTGTTGCTACAAAAATAAAAGGAACTTTTCTCAATGGTCTGTAGGGCTGATACTCCCAAACTTTAAAAAATTATGGACACATTGCAGAGAAGCCATGAGACTTTTAGGAACAATACATTTACAAGTCTATCTCCTTCCTGGATTTTGACCTTATATTACTCACAATAGAACCATCTGCCTTTTTTCAGGACAAGGACTAGGGATTCATTCTCTAGTAGAAGCTGGATTGTCACACTACTTCAGGATATATCACTGCAGGCAAAAAACATGTTAAAGCTACTGTGAGTATCACAGTTCAAAAAAACAGGGTGAGCATCTGAAAAGAGAAGGAGGAACAAAACAAATTTCCCTGTTGTTTGTGGGGAGAAAGTAGACCCTCTATACCCTACATCCTACCAAAGTACAGCCTGCAAGGTGCATACCATTTTATGCTAAGAGTTAACACTGTGTCTTATTCAGTTTGCAATGTTTTGTGCTTAACTGCATCTGTTTATTCATTCCATCTTATTAAAATGCTGATTATTTGCTCACAAAGCATCTTCTTCAGTATACGGTGGCACCTTCCGCTGGATATTTATATGCAGACATTGCTCTCAGTCCTGATCTGAACAAAGTTCAAGAAGACCATCCGTTTCTTTCCAACTTTCCCTCAAAAAGGCCTTGCTTTTCTTTTACCATTGTTACCTGCAGAAGTTCTTTGCTTTAGCAAAGACAAAATAATAAAATATCAATAAATAATTAAATATTACCACAACTACTACTACTACTAGCAATAGCAAAAAGCTGAAAGGATCCTTTCCACAAGGGCTAAGGTAACATTACTCTGCCAGACGGACCTCAAGAAAGCTCTGAAGCTCAGAGAAGTGCCATTATCTTCATCCCAGACTCTCCAGACTGTTATCTCTAGATATGTCCACTGAAGCACACTGCAAGCAGAAAAGGAATTGAGAAAAATGCATGCACAGACTGGTTGAGAGAACATTTTTTAATTATAGGTAGGATAGACATAACATATGTGAGTGTATTATTCTTTCCTTCTGCTAGCCACTGGAAGCCACGCAGGCCACAGGAAGGTTTCACATGGATTAAAATGAGAGGATCTCTGCATCTTTCTTTTATTCAGATATATACTTAAAAAAAGTCTAGTTTCTGTTTAAGTGTTTTTCTTTGTCTAAAGCATGCATTTTGGCTTGGATTTGGAAGGTTTATGAAAGTTACCTGCAAGTATTTTCTGAGCTAGTTTACCTATTTTGCTAGCTGCCACTTTGTTTTAAAGAAAAAAAAAAAGAATCCATGTCATTCCAGAAGGAGTAAAGATACACCCAGAAGAATGGCAGAAATGTGTGGTATACATGGTTCAGTATTTTTTACTGAAAGTAACCCCCTTTTTTTCATATATAACCTTCTCTCTATTAACCCATATATCCATGTTCACCTCTTGAAGGAAGTTCTACCAAGTAAAGTCATCATAAAACTGGAATACAGAGCTCAGCATTTGCTTAAAAGGATTTAATGTCATATGAGGACAACTTGGGGCCAAAGAATAAAATTAGATAGATATAGGGAAACATGCCATGAGAGAAAAATGGAACCAAGGGGGACATCAGTATAGTTTCAGTTGGTCACATAGCAGAATTTACAAGAGTAAGAACTGGGAATCTTCCTCCAACCCCACCACCTACCCTCAAAATTTCATTCCAAACCAAACTGCTGTTTTAAATGAAAATCATATTTTATCATCAAGATTAGTATATTGCTATCAAGTTGTTGTCATGGTTTAAGCCCAGACGGTAACAAAGCACCACAAAGCTGCTTGCTCACTCCTTCCCCCCGGCCCTGGTGGGATGAGCAGGAGAAAATATAAAGAAATGCTTGTGGGTCAAGACAAGGACAGGGAGGGATCACTCACCGATTATGGTCATGGGCGAAAAAAACCCTCAACTTGGGGAAAACCGAAATCAATTTAATTTGCTACAAATCAAATCAAAACAAATATAATGAGAAGTAAACGCCAAATCTTAAAACACCTTCTCCCCACCCCTTCTTCCTTCCCAGTTCAACTCCACTCCCGATTCTCTCTCCCTCCTCCCCCCAGCAGCGCAGGGGGACAGGGAATGGGGGTTGGGGTCAGTTCATCACACCTTGTCTCTGCTGCTCCTTCCTCCTCAGGGGGAGGACTCCTCACACTCTTCCCCTGCTCCAGCGTGGGGTCCCTCCCACGGGAGACAGCTCTCCATGAATTTCTCCAACTGAGTCCTTCCCACAGGCTGCAGTCCTTCATGAACTGCTCTAGTGTGGGTCCCTTCCATGGGCTGCAGTCCTTCAGGCACTGACTGCTCCAGCACAGGCTTTCCCATGGAGTCACAGCCATCTTGGGGGACATCCCATTGTTCCAGTGTGGGGTCCTTTCTCCCCTGGCTGCAGGTGGGCCTCTACTCCCCCGCTCCCCTCCGTGGGCTGGGGGACACAGCCTGCCGTCTCACCAGGGCTGCAGGGGCATCCCCTCCTCCCCCGCTCCTCCTCCCCTCCTGCAGCACTGACCTCGGTGTCTGCAGAGGGTTCCTCTCACATTCTGATCCCCTACTCACTGCAGGTTCCCCTTCTTAAATCTGTTCTCCCAGAGGCACTACCATCACCTGATGGGCTCGGCCTTGGCCAGAGGTGGTCCGACTTGGAGCCAGGGAAGCTTCTAGCAGCTTCTCACAGGAGCCACCCCTGTGGCCCCTCCCCCACTGCCAAAACCCCACCACACAAACCTGAAACAGTTTTTTGTCAAGTTCACTACTAATAAAACCATTTTGGAAACCTGTTGTGGTCCCTAGGGCTTCCTGAAGCATTCTATTCCAGGATGCTTCAGGAATGCTGGCTAGCTGCAAAACTGAATGAGAGAAGGAACTTCTGGCATGCCCGCATGTACCACAGGATTTTCTCCCTAGAGAAGCTGTTCAAGGACATGGTGTATTATAAAAGCAATGCCACAAGTGCTGTGAAATCCAGCTTTTCATTAAGGGCCTTCAGTGGGAGTTTTAGTCAAAAGTCATCATGTATGATTTCTAGATTGAAGACAATTGTGTCTGCTGGTTTTGATACAAAATCTGAAGTTATATTTAACAAGTGTCCTTACTGGCAGTCATAATGCTATTTGGTAGTTTAAGGGAGTATGTCTGAAACTATGAAACATCACATCAAAGTCCAAGGTACTGAAAAACACAAGTCAATAAGAAACATGACTGCATTTGTTCTTTATGGAACAATTGTTGGAAAGAATGTGATTTCATTTTTCTACATCTAAATACACTGTAAATGTAATCCCTCTCAAAGACAAATGATATGGTTTTGATGTTTACCTCAATGCATCTGTACTAGCTAGGTTGCTAGGCCAGGAAAAAAATGAGCTGAAAAGTTTGAAAACAACTTGTTTGAGATTTTTGCTACTTCCTACATCTGAACAGTCTGATAACATGAAGAGAACCAAGCTTTCCTTGAAGTATTTTGGCACTTTAAATCTAGATCTAAAGCAAACCAGACAATAAAGAAGAGGACAGAACATTAAAGATAATTCTGTCTAGAGTTCTGTGACTTTGGTCTCTGTTAAAGTAAACTTTGTACTTTAGCAACTGTGTAAAGTGTGTGTATGTAGTACACAACAGGTTTCTAAGATCCTTTCTCTTTACTATCAAGACAGATTTTGGCCCCTAACTAATTCCTTGTTCTTTATCATAAAGAACCTTCTGCTATATCATAAAATGATCTTACAGCTTTCACTTAAGAATAAATAACATTATCACCTGTATCTGGAAGGAACTGGCAAGGTAAAAATTGATTGGTACTACCTTAAGATAAGAGAAGGTATCATCCTGAGACGAATACAGCCAGCAAAATCCAACTCCATTTTCATACCCCAAAATTCTGGTTCAAAACCCAGGTTCTTTTTCACCCTAACAGACAGATAGGAGAAAATAAAAAAGTGCAAACCTACACTTACCCTAAAGCCAGAGGTCTTAACGGAGGCCTCTGTCCAACACTTTCCTCAACAACAGTTTACGCTATATTAGGAATAGAGAAAGAGGTCCCGTACTTACAGACATATGTGTGGCACTCAGAAAGTAGTGTTATGTGCATGATAAATGGAAAAAGCTTGAAGTTAAAATTATCCCCATAGTAAACACAGAAAACACCACCTTTGGGCTCTGATGGGGAAAGGAAAAATTATTTACCAGTTCAAAATTATTAGTCTACAGGAAAAATGTTATAAATTTATTCTATGAATAGGGTTCCTTATGATGTCTGTCTCCATATAATAATATATAGAATTTTTATCATCATTGAACTTCCTAGAACTTCATCTCTAAATATGAAAGTCTAAACAATGGTAGATTTAGTGCACGCTCATTCTTGAATCCATGATGAGAACCCAGATCTTATATTTCTCAAACAAATACCACTGTACCATACAGAACCATAGTTCATTCTCCTAGCCCTACTGCCAACCAAAAAAAAAAATAAAAAATAAAAAGCATCTGTCAGAATGTCACTGTTAAAAAAAAAGGTAAGGAAACCAGCTCTTATACACCTCAGGCAATGGAGAATCCAGAACCCTGGTAATAACTCACTCTCCTAATCATTACAATGTGGGGTTTTTAAAGGCTAACCTAAATCTTCCTAGATTCACCCATTAGCTTTGGTTTTCTTTGTTTCTGAGTGATAATAAAGGAGTTGATACTTTGTCTTTTTTTCTAACATGAACACTAAAAGTTTTTAGAAGGTCCAAATGTCTATAGGAGGAAAGAAAAAATAGAGGAAAAATACAACCTCGCATTTGGCTTGATGTCATGCAATCCCAAACTTTTGTGAGATTCTGAGGCTGTATATAAATCAAGTATAAGAATCTGTATGTGCTGGGCAATGTTTCAGAGTTCTGAAATTACCTTCCTACCAAGATCACTTTTTTATGCATATCAACCCTACCTCTTGACAGATATTCTTTCCCCCACTTCTTCCTCCCCACTCATCAGCACAATAGTTCTTATCTTGTTCTTTGCTTTTCTGTTAGCCATTAGGCATGTTGAATATTTTAGAAGGAAAACAAGAGAAGGAAATAAGAGTGGGTTTGGTTTTATGCCAACTCAAACTGAAAGCAATTCATCTTGTCCTATCAATCTGATGTCTGTGTTATGGTATTCCATCATGACACCACACCAGAAGACTTTACAGGTGTCTGCCGAGTGGAAGGAGAGTGCTGAAGGAAAAGAGAGTATGCCAGAGCTGCTTTCCCTTTCAGCCTGTTTCTGGAACCCAGACTGAAGTGGCACTGGGACATCACATCATCTTCTCTCACAGCATGAGTCACTTGAGTCCGTAGCTCTCACTCACTTCTCTAAAAATTCATTCATTCATTATTCTATCAATTAGGATTACCACCTATGAAAGCTGGGATATAACAATTCCTGGCCTTTTTACAACAGTCTATTTGCTTATGTGTAGTTCTTCTGCAAGCAGTCATATATGTGTTCTTCTATTTACTATGCAAAAGCATGATATGGCTCTGAGGCTGCTTCACTGAAACAACAAGAAAATAGTGCAGAAGGAAAGATAATTCTGTCTTCCTCACATGATACCCACTGGTAACTCCAGGTCATAATTATATAACATGATGTCACAATTAAGGAAAAAACTTGTTTTCAGAGGGCAGGGGGAGAACAGTTTTCTGATGCTTCTCTCCAAGATGTCTTTGTTCCTCAGACCCTTCTCAGTCTGCAAATATCTGTTGTAGCCTTTACCCACCAGCTTTCCAAGATTACCTACGTAGAGAGGTCCCCAGCTAAACAGGTGCTTATTAGTCAGATGTGGCCTTACAGAGATAAAATGCAAAATACATTTCAGTTCTGCCTTTTTTCTATTCATCAGTGAAACCCACAAGACTCCTTTTTAATGTTCTTTGTTAATGGAGCCTTAAAATATAGACTTTTAGGGTCCTTGACAATGAATAAGAATGTATGCATTTTCAACAGAAAACCATTTCAAGTAGGATTTTACTGAGAAACCTATTTGAAACAGATTTGTATTAACGGTCAGCTTCAACGTTAATCAGAGTGTTTCCACTGACACTGACTGATCTGACTCATTCTCTGATTGCCTTCTGATTCGAGTTCCCTGGTGGTTGTGTCTGAGACTTGTTACACAGACATTTTACATTTTAGACTCAGGACCACTGCTCCTGCAAGGCACTGTGCTCTAGTAAATACTGCAGAAAAAAGGACTCAAGAATTTACAGTACTCCTCCCACCTTTATCAGCAGCCTGATGGGTTAACTCTAATCACCTTGCCTACCCATGGCTTTGTTTCTTTGTAATTTGAGGCTGATGATACTTTGTAAAATACTTTGAGAGCTGCTGATAAAAATTATCTACAAAAACCAGTCAGTATTGAGCTTATGGTAGAAATTATTTGCATTAATAGCTCCTAATATTTGCTGCTTAAAAGTATCTTATTGTTTAGAGATCTCTCTTTGTCTGAACCTTTTCACCTCTTATTATTCCAGACAACACCTTTGTACCTTCGATGGATCTAGTCATTATCACAGATTCCCACTTTTAGTCAACTTGCCCCATTGTTTATACGACAATTTCCTTTCAGGTGAAAAAGAAAAATCAGAGTGTTTTTTTTTAAAAAGAAAATTTGACTGCAAGACTGCATTGATTGACATAAGACTTGGAAGTAAGTTTAACTGTTAAACTGAAACTTTTTTCCTGTTTTTTTCAGTTGATATGCCTAATTATATGTAAACTTT
This sequence comes from Buteo buteo, assembly GCF_964188355.1. NCBI lineage: Eukaryota > Metazoa > Chordata > Aves > Accipitriformes > Accipitridae > Buteo > Buteo buteo. The sequence continues at coordinate 35,628,276 of NC_134204.1, forward strand.
GAGTGGCCATTTAGGGAGGCAACAAAGTATTTAAGACTGGAATTTGTCCATACTCAAGTCACTAGGAGATTTGTGCTGATTTTATCAGCAACACGAATCTCACCCTGAAATTTTACCTGAAAATCTTGGGTATTCAGATTTCACAGACATGAAATTTCCTTCTGATTTCTGGTCTTCACTTTTTCTATTCTTCTAGCTGCATCCTAGTTTTTCTACCCTGCACAACCCTGTAGGAGGGAAGCAAGGAAAAGAACAAACTCTTTGTTTTCTAATTTCCGAAAGGCTTTTCTGTGAAGAAAATAACCAGTATTCTCATACAGTATCTGGATAGCCTTGTCTGTCTTTTGAGGTGAGGATAGTTCCTCAGGGGACATATAAATGCATGGTCACACTGGCAAGAGATGGTCGAGGGTGCTGCACTTGCCAAGTCACCAAGTGACTTCAAATGACCAACTAGAGTGCACAATATTACCAGGAACTGCCATGGTTTAACCCCAGCAGGCAACTAAGCACCACACAGCCGCTCGCTCACTCCTGCCCCTCACCCCCTGGTGGAATGGGGAGGAGAATCAGAAAAGAAAAAAAGTAAAATTCATGGGCTGAGATAAGAACAGTTTAATAATTTAAATAATATAATAGTAATAGTAATTAATAGTAATAGTAATTAATAGCAATAGCAGTAGCAGTAGTAATAGCAATAGTAATAGTAATGAAAAGGAAGAGAACAAAAAGAGAGAGAAATAAAACCCAAGCAAGATAAGTGATGCACAATGCAATCGCTCACCACCCACTGATCGATGCCCAGTCAGTCCCTGAGCAGTGATCAGCCCCCCCCACCCCGGCCCACTGCCCCAGTTTATATACTGAGCATTACATTCTGCGGTATGGAATACCCCTTTGGCTAGTTCGGGTCAATTGTCCTGGCCATACTCCCTTCCAGCTTCTTGTGCACCTGCTTGCTGGCAGAGCATGGAAAACTGAAAAATCCTTAACTTAGATGCTAAGACATACATAGCAACAACTAAAACATCACTGTGTTATCAACATTATTCTCACACTAAATCTAAAACACACTGTACTAGCCACTAGGAAGACAATTAACTCTATCCCAGCTGAAACCAGGACAGGAACATATATTTCATTCAAGCAGAAGAAATATGCCTTCTGAGCACCACTGTAGCACAGTAAAAAAGGAAGATGGGGTACAACTGTAATCTCATGGCCCAGTGTTGTCACCCAAGTTGGGATCAGTTCTGTGTTCTCACAATGATACTAGATATCAAAGAAGATATCCATGAAGACATTTCTTTGCACAGAATCTCACCCTGTGATTTGCTTCTCAAAAACTGGGGCATTCTCTAATTGGTAAAGCATTATTAACATAGCAGAATTCTTCCACCTCAAAAGTTAATTCTTTCTGAACATGCCTAGTGTAATGCCATTAATCAATGCTCACTGATGTTTAATTTGTTTCATTACTGTTAACAGCTCCAAGTATCCTACTGACAGGCTGTTCACTGTCCTGGTGATCTTCAGGAAGAGGCTGCTCCTCTGGATATTTGACTTTAATCTGTGTCCTTTAATTTCTCTTACAACCATGTTGCTTTTGGATTTTATGAGTTTGAATTTTTTGGTGTGTGCATAACTATCACTTGTTAATAAATTACTATGACAAACATGTACAGGACATCTGAAAAAACCTACTAAGAACTGGCCAGCACCTACTTTAAATTCAAGTGCAGCAGCAATTTAATAGAAACAACTCCTCCAGAACATGGCCATAAGGAAAGAGTTTGCACAATCTGTTCATCTGCATAATTAGTAATTGAGGACCTGAGAACAGTTGGAACATTGCTGTGGGCAACCCAGGTCAGATCACTGATAACATAAATAACAAAGATTCAGATTTCCAAAAACTACAAACATCAGAATGGAGCTAACAACAACCTTAATGAGAGCACACAAAACAAACAGAAAGAGGGATAATTCAGAAAGCCATGAAAGGCCACAAGGCTACTGCAAAAAACAACTGGTATGACACAAATTCCATCTGAGGCTTAAAAGAAAACAGGGGGAAAAATAGAAAAAAGACAAGATAAATGAGAAAACACGGTAACTTATTTTGCTTATCATTTACTTAATGGTACAAGTATCTGAATACTTCTGCCAGACACATATTTAGAACTATTCCACTTAAGGATTACAGAAAATAATAAATCCAATTATTTATACCCATGTAGTAGTATGACTAATCATTTCAAGAGCAAAAATTCTTGTAGCCACAATGCAATCCTTTGCTTTCACCAGATTGCAGTGGAAAAACACAGAGTGCACAAGGCACTGCAGAGCCAGGTGTTCTGCTTTGGGAGATAAAGAGTAATACAGGAGAGGTAGTGATGCACTAATCAGTTGTGAATTCATGCTTTCCAGTGATTTAGTTTGCTGCATCTTCATTGGATACAGACGTGCATCAGGATGCCAGACCAAGGTAGACCCTTGCTAGATCTAAACCTTTTATACAATAACTTCAGTTTGCCAGCTTCATTTCTTATTCACAGTACAAAAGCATTATCCAAATTAACTGATTATCAATACGTAGCTTACGTGTATTTATTTGTTTCACCCTCTTGGCAGATCATAAGTAATAATGACACAGAAGTCTGTTGATTTGTATTGGCAGAAGGCCAAAGTTTTGCTACATGATATTAGATCACAACATTATTTGGGGGAGGGAAGGGCAAAAATATGAAAAGTAGCCTATCTGCTTGGGTGTTTACCACTGTTTGATTAACATAAATCCTTGCGACCCAAAATATCAAATAAAGTAAAAGGGGACTCTAGGTTTTCTGAAGTTACAAAAATTAAGATTGATTTATCTCAAATTCAGGTGACATAAAAAATAATACCTGGAGGCAGAGCTATGTTTGCAATTCTATCCCTTATAAGAACATTATGTTATCTGCAATGGGATTAACATAGTGGTTGGAACTGTAATGCCTTTATTCCTTGGGTATGTAAGGTAAAAGATTAGGGTAGCAGTTGAACACAGAAATAAAATATGCTAGAAACTAGAATATAAAAATGTGAAAGCAGTGAAATCAGTTGCACAGAATATAAATATCATCGATCAAATAGTTACTGCAAAGGATAATTGTTTTTATTTTAATTACATTTAGTAAACTTAAAGATATGTACCTACTAGACGTACAAATAGTATCAGGTAAGATCTGCAAAAACCTGTGTATCTCCATTTTCCCAAAACAAAGCCCAATAGGTTGTTACCCCAGTCTTTTGGCCAAATTCTAGAAACAGGCATATAAAAACTATGGAAATGGCTGAACATAGAAAACCATACAGGAAACAAATGAAATCTAGAAAGGCGGAAGTCTTGAAATTCTTTCTAATAGAGGTAAAAGCAATTACCAGTAACACTGAGAGAAATAAAACTGGTATGGGCAAAGAGAACATCAAAGCTTTTTCCCGGGTTCACTATGGCCTGCAAAATTAGCTTAACACCTGTGAGCTATTTCTTTTCCCCATTCTGAGTTAAAAAGCTGTTACAGACTCCAGTCTGAAACACAGATTAAGTGTAACAACCTAGCTGCAGATTACTTTTGATACAGGAAAAATTGATATGGCTGATACCATTTTTTACAACTGTTAAACAGAAATAATGAAGTATCATCAGACATTCATCTTGCTCTTGCTTAAAATTAACCAATTAAAAAATTAACTTCTTCTGGACCCTCAAGATCCTCAGCTCATTCTGTTGAAGGAAAAAATCTGAAATCATTTAACTGGTCAATAATCCAAACCCTAACTACAAATTAAATTCTTTAAGTAGGTCTCATCTGACTTTTGAAGCATAAGATTTGTCAAAGTAGCCTCCCTTTTAAGTATTATTAATTTCACTCTCATATGATTTTTTAGGGTCGTTTCATAATAGTACAGTTTTGCAAGCACCAACCATGTCCATATACTTTTCTTTCCCTCTCCACCACACCAGCGTGGCACGAACTCTGATGTTGCTTGACCAACTTGATAACCTTCTATGATGAAATGGCCAGCTTGATAGATGAGGGGAGAGCAGTGGATATTGTCTACATGGACTTCAGTAATGGTTTTGACACTGTCTCCCGCAAGATTGTTGTAGACAACCTGTTGATGTACAGGCTGGCTGAGCACACAGTGAGGTGGACTGAAAATTGGCTGAACGACCAGGCCCATAGGTTGGTGATGAGTGGAACAAAGTCTAGTTGGAGTCCAATGACTGGCAGTGTACCCCAGGGGTCAGTGCTGGGTCCGATCCTGTTTAACATCTTCATTAATGATGTGGATGATGGGACAAAGTGTACCATCACCAAGTTTGTTGACACAAAACTGGGAAGAGTGGTTGATACACCAACAGGTCATGCTGTCACCCAGAGGGACCTTGGCAGGCTGGAGAAATGGGCCAACAGGAACTTCATGAAGTTCAACAAGGAGAAGCCTTTAGCCCTGCACTGGGGAAAGAACAACCCAATGCACCAATATATGCTGAGGGTCACCCAGCTGGAAAGCAGCTTGGCAGAAAATGACGTGCTACAGTTCTAATCTGTCTAACTTCAAAACTGGAGTCACCATCAGGTCCACAAGATCTTGTCACTTTGGTCTCAACAAAATTTTCAGAAATATCATAAAGGCACAATTAATTGGTGCTTTGAGGCACAATTAATTGGTGCTTTGAGACAATTCTCTCATATGTCACATTCCTTCAACAATGACCACCTGCAACTTCTCTGAAACTCTTTTCACTGTCCAGGAATATAACACAGCCAGAAAGGGCACTGGTAAGCAGCTTATAACAAGGATTACATACCAATTTTTCAAAGCACTCAGTTTACGAGAAAGATAGTTCCTAAAATACCCAGGGTATGTCATGCCCCATCTCACCTTCAGAAGGCAAAAACTGCATATAGTCACTATACACAGCTATGGGTGCTTTTTTTCCATTGTGCAACTGATCACCCACATCAGTTTTCTGCTTCCTTACTAAATTGTCTAAATCTTAAACAGATGACTACTACTGAAAATCAATGCACACTTGCCATTTCTACATATAATTTTTGTTAAATATCATTAATATTTTATTAACCTCAAAACCTATTCCTGCATACCCAAGGATAGTCTATACTTCCTTGAATAACTTGCCTCAGTTAATTAGAATACGCTAAACTCAGCACTTCTATTTGAGAACACAGTCATTGGCCTGGTTTTGGTTTTGGAGATCATTTGTTTATTACAATTCTGCCAGATCCATTCAACTGTGATCAAGAAAAGCCATCTGTCTGGATGGATAGACATGAAGGTACACACACATATCTATCAAGACCCAGATGCGTACAGTATACACAGTGGAAATTGTTGACTAGCATACGTTAATTCGTAACATACAATTGCAGAGTCCAAGCCATGGCAGGATAGAAAGCAAATGAGAATATGGGACTACTGCACCTTATGTAACTTCTCTTTTCAGCCACCACATTTAATTTTTTCTCTTTTCTTCCCACATTGTGGGCCACAATCCCAGTTAACTGGGAATTCCAAATTAACTGGAAGGGATTTTTTTTAGGAGAGACAATGGGAAACCACAAAAACAAATTTGTATTGGTTTGGAAATGCCATCATTAAATCCTGATTTAAAAGAAAGCCAAATTTACATCAAACATGTAAGATGGACTTGGTCCTGTTGGTCTCTTTGGTAAACAGTTTTTCCCACGGATAGCCTTAGCTACTGATGGCTGTATTGTTCTTCTGAGTGACTTTGTACTGGTAGGAGTAAAGGTCCATCACCTTGCCTTGCACTATGTGTAATACAGATACTGGCAGGGAGGCAATGCCAGAGATACCTGACATTCTACTTACAGGAGAAGAAAAGTTTTGTCACTTGTCAGCCAATGCCTTTTGAACTCTATGGAAACATGAGGTCTTGAGCACCTGTGATTGCTAAAGATCCCCTGGCACCTTTTCTGGGAGCGAAGAATGTTAGCTCCAGTGTCTTGGCCAACTTTCAACAAGGGTAATTATACTCTGCCAGCATAAATTCCCTTGGAACTGCAGTTGGAGCAGTTATTTTTTACCTCCTCCTCCTAAAAACAGTATTTTGCTTTTTCTGGAATGGAGGAGTTGCTGTGTTCCACCCCAGAGATGGTTGCATTTCAGTGGTGGTTGAATTGATCTTTAAGTGCATACAGCTGGCAACACACTTGGAGTCCCTTCTGGAATAGAAGGCATTTTGTAAGTATAGAGTAGTCTTAAGTAGGTAGCACAAGATAAGATGTTATACACCAAAACTCTGACTCATTTCTCACTCTCTCAATTTGAGTAGACCAGCCCTTGAATCAGATTAGTAGGAAAACATATTTTGGCCCTAAATAGTACAATTACTGCAAAAACCTACAGGTTTTTTGCTTCTGAGACATAGGATGCCATATTACTTGGTAAAAAACATGTGAATTCAATGCACCTATCTGCCTGCCTTCTGTCTCTCACCAATACAAATACTACTTATTAAATAAGAATGACCTCCTTGATTTAAAAAACAGGCTTGGTGGGTGGCAATTTTTAAAGTAGCTTAACACAAAACACACAACAGAACTATGAAAAATGCTCTGGTTACACTATTTGGCACTTCATGGTTTGGATCAATCCCAAAGACAAGCCACTGAAAAAATCCTCCCACTCCAACGGCTGTGCAAGGTGACAACGCCTCCTCTAAGAAGCATAAACTTTACTCACATGGTTTAGCCTGCCAATTGTTCTCATCTAGTAAATCACATATTCTTTGAATGTGTTTTGGGACTAGCAGGGGGAGGAGGTATAAGAAGTTAAACTGTGCAGCTGATGAGGGAAGAGCTGGCTCCTTGAACCAACAGGTTGAGCACACGATAAATACCCTTTCATTATTTTGCTCATTTCAGCAAGCAGCACAAGGAAAAATCATTTTCCAATTAGTCAGCAGGTTTCAGCATCATTAGCTTCTATATCAGATTTGCTACCATTCAAAAATGCATCAGGAGACAAAGCAGGAAGAGTTAAGTATCTTTACTGGAATCTGAGGTCAGTAAGGAGGTGAAATTAGATTAGCTCCGTGGAAATGGGGACAGTTTACATTACCAGAGGGGCCCTACCTGTCTCTAGGCTTGACAATGAACAACGCCTTTAGCATATGGCATTACAATGGATTAGTGATCAAGTGCAATTAATCCTAATATATCCTCTCTTGAACCTCAGTGGCTTGTTAGTTGGAGGGAAAAAAATCTGCTGTCCCCAAAGTGCCAGGTGAAACTCTCACTTGAGGTAAGGATACCATGTGGAGCTGTGCCTCCATCTGGTGACTCCCTTTTGTGATATTCAAACAGAAGGTGTTTTAATGAGGCTTTTATAGCAGGCACCACCTGCCACTGATCTTCCTCTCTAAAAAGGTATAATTGAGGGTTGGTTTTACAGTATGGCTTGAATCTTAACCTTGGGAATTCTTCAGGAGATGCAAATCTGGGACTGATGTTGTAATTCTAAAATGCCATTTTGGCATTTGGTTTAGAGTGGATCGGTTAGAGAAAATTGTGGTTTGGCTAATTACAACCAGTTATATTGTAGCTTCCCCCTTTTCAGATGGATTAATAGAAGTGTCATCTCAAAATTAAATATCCAGGCTGATGGTGACCATATGTCTCCATTCAGACCCTTGTGTATTAGTGATACAGCTAAACTACAGGCAGCTCCTAGGACAAAATGGTTACAGCACTACCAATTTTTAAATGGTTTTGATTTTATGGGCCCTTATAATGTTACTAAGTCTATATTAAAAAATGGCTATGTCACATAGCAGTGGAGAAAGCTGAACCAACTCTACCTTTTTCTAAAAAATAAATTTGAGTCACAAGAAAAGCAGTGTCTATCTTCCACCACCATGCATTTATTTGTGAATTTGGGGCTTGCTGATGCCCATTCATTAGTTCTTCAATGAGTGCACAAGTCATTTTACTAAGGTGCATACAACACTCTTTTGTAGTACTGCGCATTGAAACTCTTGCTGGCAGCTGACAGCATGGCACAATCACCTTCATTTCATGTTATTATTGAAAGGGCTGCTAACTACCCTCCCTCCAAACTGAATGCTTACCTTAATGCTATGCCTGTGGAATCAGCAATGAATCCCAGAAGACTGCCACAGGACTGAGTCAGATTATTTTGTAAAGCATGGGGTCAACATCACTCCTACTTCTGTCCTTCCTCCAGAATACTCTAACCCCTTTAAGGGCAGAGGTGTGGACTCCCCATAGTATTTCACGGGTACTGATTAGTCCTTGCCTTACTTGTTTCCCATTTTTGTCTGCTCATCTGCTCAGAAGTTCAAGGATAAATCCTTTCCCATTAAAATGAGTGCCAGAGAGTTCACAAGTTATTTAAAATTACTTTGAATAAACATGCTTCACAAAACCCGTGCTGGGGTAGGGGGAGGGAAGCATGGCATTAAAAAACCCTTCACAACTAGGAGAGTAATGACATTTTAACCATCTACAAATCTTACAATAATCACTATGACAGTAATGGTAGGACAGCAATTCTGTGATGTTTGAACTTCAGTTTTAAGGCAAGTTTAAACTACAGAGTTAAATGAAGGAGAAACTTTTACTCTAAAGTAAAGTAAAAGATAACTTCTTGAAGACATCTTGAAGCCTTCAAGTCATAGTCTGGGTACAATTTACCCTGAATTGTGCAGCAGTCTTTCCTATCATGCCCTCAGGAATGAACAAGATGAAGGTCCTTGCTTCACCTCAGAACTTCTTTACACATTCACTACCTAGTTAAATTGGCTTCAGATGTAGGCACAGCTTAGAACTCCTCAGATGCACACAGAGTGAGCTGACTGGGAACCGTGCACACAACAAGCAACACTGAATGTTATTCTCAGAGCTTCAGAGTTCAGTCAAGTCAAAGCCCATTTTTGTCTTCAAGCCCCCACTGGCCCTTCCACAGAGACTGTTTCCATACCTAACAATCGTGACAGAAAAAAGTAGTTTCTTCTATATACATACAGCTCTTCCCTCTGATGCATATGCTTTTTGGAAGAATTGGGGGCTGGGGAGAAAAGGCAGCAGATAGATTTTTCAGGCAAAGCTAGAAAAGCTAAAAGATGAATGTTTCATCAAAGTAGTGGCTGAAACAGGAGTATGGAGCAGAAAATATTACTCAGTCTTAGCTGTGGAAGTAATGAGTGCCTACAGGACACATACCTACAAATGTCGCAAAATTACTGCATTTGGATGATGCTGTGTGGAGACAGAAAGGGGAAGTAAGACATAGGCTGAAGGAAGGGTGAGCTGCTTGCTCTGTGCTCTCAGCTTTTTAATTGTCAGCATCTGATAGCTAATAGCAGTCCTCATCAAATCATAGGCCAGAAAATAAGATTTTATCAGAATCTTTGTGGTAAATTTTGTAAAAGGTATACCTTGCTATAAAAATGCCAAGTCCTTAGATGTGAATTCATTACCCGTAACATGGGATAGTAGATAAGTGTTCCCTAGGCCAGCATAATGTTTAAGTTTCCTTCAAGAAAACAAAGGCAAGAATTACTTTGAATATGTCTTGTTTCTGTGATATGTTGCCCAAAAGGCAAGAATTTGCATAGCTTTAGTGCTGGATTTAGCCTGAACCTTCAGTAATAGGAAGTTAGCCAACTACACCATGGAGCAAAGCAAATTACTTTCACAAGGCTCATAATATGTCATTCATTAAGATGACTCTCTTGGCGTCCAGTGTGGGTGTCCGCTTGCTCTACCATAGAGCCTGAGGGAATATGAAAGATGCCAAGCCACTAAAAGAGCTAAGCAATAGAAGCCACTGTGGTCACAGGGCTAATTCCAGCACCAAAGGCATGTACCAACCAAGCTGCAGATGTTAACTCTGGCTATGTAACTCGGTATGTGGGCCTTTCAGATTAAATGAGCTGAAAAATTACAAAAGTTTCATCCTTTAGCTCGTGTACATACGCCTAAGTAGACCTATAATTCACTATTGCTCAATGTAATCTTTAATTTTTTTTTCCCTTCACATTCACTTCTTCTCCCAAACTTCCTTTAAGCAGGCTGATTTTTTTAACAGCTAATGTGAATTCCAGAAATGTGGTATTAGGAATAATCTCCTGTTTGTATGAGCCAATATTCTACACATAGATAGGTGAAAATCTATAGATACAGTCAGCAAAGCAAATGCACAGAATTATTTTCTGTGTCTTTATGTGTGAAATAACTCAGACCTGCTGAAAATAATCTGCTGTATTGAGTCTAAAGAAACTAAAAAACCTGAACACTAAAAAAATCAGCATTCAGATGCCTGAATTGTTTTCTGGAAAATAACCAGTCCAACTTTTTCACTTTCATGCTGTTACTTGAGGCCAATTTCAAACAAGAGTATTTCTTCTAAATGCAATGGATAGCATAAAAATAAAGGCTGAAGGAGGCAAATCAACCCCTTAATCTCTAGAGTTTGGCTAAGCAGTTTTTTAAAATCCTCAAATCAATTGAACAGTTTTCAACCAGTTATATACATTTAGAAATTTAGACTTCCTTAAGTTAGGTGAGGAGACGGAAGAGAAGGGATAAGGGGTTTACAGCTGAACTTTATTTATGCAGTACAACTCAAGCTCATCAGCTGTATTTGTTAGGATGCACTACAAAGTGCTGATCCTGTTCTTTGACTGGATGAACACACCTACACCTCTATCATCAATTGTCTTTTATGTGAATTCAGAATCTGGTTTCTGTAAGAATCTCTGTTTCTGTATATAAGCCAACTCCTGATTACATAAAAGTGAACACAGAAATGTTGTGGACTTTACATTGGAAAGCTTACTTTAAATTGGTGACAGCTTAGAAAGAAACTGTTCCATAGTATAGCATTTGATAGTATATATCAGAGCAGAAGAGCTAAGCTTTAAGTGATGAGACACAAGGATTACACCAAATACACTCACTGATAAGCTATATCTGCAGGATAACTTCATCATGTCCCCTGTTTACAAGCTAACAATTGCAACCTGGGAAAACAGACTTCAAGGCTGAACACTGAGCTGATTTTGAAGCTAGACAAGAATTATTTCAGTGGAACACCTATAAGCAACTATTAACCTGTTAAGTATTCTCTGCATTTCACCTTGTATCAGGCAACCTCTGTATCTCAGAATATCTGTCTCTTCCTCTTCCACCTGCTCACCCATAAAAAAAGCTTTCAGTCCTAGAAGTCTTTCCCTGCAACTTGGTACCCATAGCCACAGACTGCAACTCCTCAGTGCTTCACTTCAGGAGCCTATGTGTCCTGCTCTGTGATTATTCTCCATTTTCTGCCAACTGTTACACTGTGAGGGATATAAGCTGCTGGTAAAATAAATCCAACAAACCTTGCCAACTCCCACAGTTTTATTATGAATGTTGCAATATATGTTCTTAATTAAAATTTCATATGATACTGTAATTCCTGACTTTGAATGTCCTAATTTTCCTTCATTCAAAACATCAGTCACTGTCTATTTCTGTTAATGAGGCCAAATTTAAGGTGTTTTCTTTCTCTGCAGCTTCATGAATAGTAGTGGGGCTACATTTCACAGAGTTGACCACCAGCACACTCTGCCTTCAGATTCAGTGTGACCAGCACTAACTGAGGATACCCACAGAAACGCAATCATCCACCTCATCAGACAAAGACTGATAAGAGGCAGATGATATGAACAGCTGGCAAGAGTCTTGAAGCACAGGATGAAAACTTTGAAGGCTGTTGAAAATAGGGGTTGGAGAGAAGGGAATCAAAGAAAGTAGCACCAAGACAGCCTGTATATGGCCATATTACAGAAATCAGGTACCAATGAAGGGCCTAGACCCTACCCTACTACAGAGCTCCTCTCTTTTCCTTTCCTTTTACCCCTTGCTTTTTGCATAACCTTGTTGAAACACAATAGTGCCGTTTCTGGGAAACGGGCTGAGTGTGTCAAATCCACCTTTCACCTTAATTTCCATTTGAAGTGTAAGGAATATTTGAAAAGAGAATGGTACCAGTGCCCAGAAAAATAGGTTGGGTGAGCTCCAGAGCATCTGCCACCTCTGGTTTCTACAAATCTGCTACTGAGATTTTCTGTTTCTTTCCTTCCTTTCTATATCTGGAATTGAAATCTTTGTACAAACTGGTGTCAGATGCTTTATATCTGGATATTTTACAATGCCCATTAGTTTGTTGTCATTTTCTTTTGTGTCCTACCCCCTTCATTATGTTCAGAAATAAATCTGTTGCCTTTTCCCTTTGTGCTCTTTTTCTCGCAGTCTCTGATCCCCACCTGTCTCGTGCTGTATCAAGGCATTCTTTTGCCTCCAAACAGGGGCTTCCCTAGCTGGTGCTGTATATTTTCCCCATATCGCACAGGGGAGAATTTTCCTGGAGTCAAGCAATAAGGTTGCACTTCTATTTCCAGTAGCAAGCATCCAGCACCAACATGAGGTTGAGAATGAGAGTCACAGGGCTGTCAAAGCACTGTTCAGTTGGATTACTACATACAGTAGTGCAACTGGAAAGAGTTTTCTCGCTGTTGTGCCCTGGGACTGCGGTTAGACTCAAATTCCTCAAAATTTAACCGAAAAATGTTTCCATTCTAGCCACAATATCCAATACATATTATACTTCACTATGCATCACTAGCATTGGAAAGCTCCAGACACCAACAGGAGAGACAGAACCCAGATGGCAAAGGGTTCCTTCCTAATGAGTAGCAGTCAGTCACTGCAAACAAATGTCTCTTCAAACCTGTCATAATATTTGTAGTATCTGGGGGTGGGAGAGAGTGAAGGAATGGGCTGGGAGTCATTTGTTTGCTGGGGAGATTTTTTTGAAGTGGGGAAGCAATGGAAGGGTTCTCCTTCTCCAAGGGATGTGCTTGAAGATTCAGCCTGAGAAAGGCAGCTGAGGAATCCACTCAAAAGCATCTGTGAGACTGTCCACACACTGGGGGTTAGATTAACCCAAATGCAGAGGGGCAGCACCATGTCTGCAAACTCATTTAGTTCCAGTTAAGCTCTTGAAATAAAGTTTGTGCAGTACTTGAGTGCTGCACATATGCTTTGGCCTTCATCCTTTTTTGAGTGCTGATATGTGAGTGAGAAAAATAACATGTGATTCACCATAAAGAATTAGCTGTCGAGCAAGGTCATTTGGTAAGCATATTAATAAAGCACAACACTGGTTAGGGCACAAAAAAAAAAAAAATCTCACCTCCAGCATTGCTACTCCTTTCTTTCTTTTATAAAACTTTTATCTATTCTTGGGTCACCTTGAGGAAAAGCATTGATACAGTAAGGAAGAAATCCTTGCTGAATACCGAATATTAAATCTATTTGAATAGGTTTTAGGAGAAATATATCCTCTTTTTTCTTTTACTAGATAGTACAATTAAACAAGCTGGTGGTGTTCAGGTCACCTTTGTGGAGCATGAGACTGTAATGGGAGTATGTCCTGGTTTCAGCTGAGATAGAGTTAATTTTCTTTCTAGTGGCTGGTATAGTGTTATGGCTTGGATCTAGGATGAGAATAATTGTGATAACACACTGATGTTTCAGTTGTTGCTAAGTGGCGTTTATACTAAGTCAAGGATTTTTCAGCTTCTCATGCCCAGCCAGTGAGAAGGCTGGGACAGCCTGGCACAGCCAGGACAGCTGACCCAAACTGGCCAATGGGGTATTCCATACCATGTGACGTCATGTCTAGTAGAGACACCACGGGGGAGTTGGCTGGGGGGGGCGGATCGCTGCTCGGGCACTAACTAGGCATCAGTCAGTGAGTGGTGAGCACTCTTTTTGAAGATTCTCTCTTCTTATTACATCAACTCCCATGCTACCTTTTCAATGTAGACAGAACTGGTGGGAGGTGAGGGGATGTCACCAAGGTGGTGGGGCTGGCACCCCTGTCCTGCAAGGAGAGGCTGTGGGAGCAGGGCTGGTTCAGCTGGGAGAAGGGACAGCTTCAGGGGCACCCAGGAGCATCCCCCGCATAGACAGGAAGGGATGGAGGAGATACAGGTAGGCTCTTCACAGTGGTGTGTGGCAGGAGGGCGAGAGGCAGCAGCACAAAATGAAAGGTGGGAGACTCAGGCTGGAGATAAGGAGAAGCCTTCTCCCCATGAGGACAGCCCAGCGGTGGCGCTGGGGCCCAGGGACGTTGGGCTGTCTCCAGAGGGGGTTCACACCCTGACTGGATGAAGCCCTAAGCAGGCTGGCCTGAGCCCACGGCTGAGGCTGCTCTGGGCAGGAGCTGGAGCTGGAGCTGGAGAACTCCCTTCCTGCCAGCCTCCATTGTCCTGTGATTTCTGTGGACTGTTTTCCCCATCGTATTTGAAGGAATTGAAGCACAGAGAAACGGGGTGTCTCATCCTCTGATCCAAGTTTACACAGAAAGCCAATGGCCAAGCAAGGAGTTTGATTCCAGTCTCCACCGAATCATGAACCTTTGGATTCCACTGAACCCAGGAATGCAGGTTTCAAGACTCTAAGACATAATTGTAGCTGCAGTTGTATTGAAGGCAGTCATGTACAAAGTACTGAAAAGAAGAAATTACTTCTGATTTTGGTCCCCAGTCATCTGTGTTGTCCATGGAAGTCGATTTTGTGGGAAAGAATATGGAAAATATGACGAGTAGCAAGTGATTACTCAAAAGGCCAAAACAATTGATGTGAGGAGCACCTCTGTTATTAGGCTGTGTTTGCTTCATGTAGCCTGTCTGACTGGAGCCGTTTGGGGATGAAGGGCTACTGCATGCAGAATTTAAATTGGCTCATGTTAGCACAGTGTCCTGTAAGAAGCAAAGGCTAAACCCTGTACTCCTGCATTATAAATGTACTTTGTTTATGTAAGTTGACATGAAGAGCACTAGACTGAAAAGGTACAGCATTTAGCTTTTATATGTGACTTACCAACTGGATTCAATTTGATTAGAAATGGGACTGGATGTAACAGAGCACAGAGTTAAGAAACCCACAACATAAAACTCCCAAAACTTTTATGCTTAAATCAAAGGGTCGGGATTCAAAATTACAGGGGAAGATGGAAATGAGGGAAAGACACTGTAAGAGGAGACTTTAGAGCTGTGACAGATGTGGTTGATATAAATGTAGAAGATATACAGCAGAGGGTCTGATCCAAGGACCACTCCCACTGTGAGTGGGACTGTAGTGAGAATTCTCCTACCCCTTTCCTGTGACCCTGGAACAAGCTGATATTAAACAGCGACTAGGCAAAAACTTCAGAAAAAAAGAAAGGATTATGGCTTGACTGAGATTTCTAAGAACTGAAAGTCTGACGAACTACCACTTGCTCCATGCCAACATGACAACTGGATAAAAAAATTAGTATGTCAATTTGCTCCACACAGGCACTTTCCTCTAGTACTGAATCACAGGTTTTCCAAAAATTGTGTTAACATCTGGGATACACATACAGAGTTCAGAAAAATAATGTTTGGATGCCTCTAAACCTAGTGGGTTTTTGGAGCTTAGAGAATAGAGTAAGGTTATTTTTCTTAGGAATCTGGTAATTAGTGTCTCACTTTAACAGCTGATTTCATTTTTTGTTGACACTTTCATTTTTTCAAAGGTTGTTATTTTGTTCCAGCTAGTCATCAGATGTTGAAAAGACAACGCTGGCATGTTCTATTCAGAAAGCAGTTTTTGTTTTAAGTTTGGCCAACAGTCCCACAAAGCATTTTTTGTTGTTCGGATTTGTTCCAGAGCTATATGTAAGTGAATGCTGGCTTACACCCTAGCCCTGTGGCTTCTTTAGAGCAGGTGAATAAAATGTTTCAGAAGTCCCTCATTTCTGACACACCAACTAGCATCATGTGCACTGATACTAGTTACAGTATAGCCAGTCTATTAATACATGGCTCCATGGCTAGTGTCACTGCCAGAATTTGGGGGTTTTTGATAGTGAGATGGTCTACACAGCACCAGGCCTGCTGGCATCAGATGGGATTAATCTTTCTCAAGGGGAGAAGAGGGTCTTTGCTCATGAGCTAGTGGGCCTTATTGACAGAGCCTTAAACTAGATTTGAAGAGGGAAAGGGATTATATCAGGCTCACCTGTGACAAGTCGTGGGATGACACACGAAGGTTAGAGCGACGGGGTGCTAGTGATGGCCCTCAGCCTGTTACTCTGAGATGTGCTGGGTACAGTGGAGCACACTTGAAATCTTACAGAGATGAACCAGAGGATCCCAAGGTAATAGGAACCAACAGGGGAACAGCAGTGAAATACCTCAAAGGAATTAAGATGTGTTCCTCTAAAAAGGTGACACAGCTGACAGCCCAGCTGAAGTGCCTCTGCACCAATGGACACAGCATGGGCAACAAACAGGAGGAGCTGGAAGCCACCGTGCTGCTAGAAAGCTACAACCTAGTTGCCGTTACTGAAACTTGGTGGGATGAATCCCATGACTGGAGTGCAGCTACATGCTGTTCAGAAGGGACAGGTGAGGAAGGAGGGGCAGAGGGGTTGCCCTCTACGTCAAGAAAAGGGTAGATTTGAAGAGCTGTCTCTAAGGAATAGCCACAAGCACATTGAAAGCTTATGGGTAAGAATTAGAGACTGAGGCAACAAAGGGAACCTTGTGGTTGGTGTTTAGTACAGGCGGCCCAGTCAAGGAGGGGCTATTGACAAAGCCTTCTTACTCCAGCTATAGGAGGCATTGCACTTGCAGGCTCTTGTCCTGCTGGGGGACTTCAACCACCCCAGCATCTCTTGCAAAAGTAGCACTGTGGCTGTAGGCAATCCAGGAGACCGCTGGAGTGCATCAAGGATAACTTCTTAAGCCAGGCAGTAGACAGCCCTACCAGAGGGGATGCGTTACAGAACCTGATGGCCACCAACATAAGTAAGCTAATCAGTGATGTCAAGATTGGAGGCATCCTGGGCTGCAGTGATCATGCACTGGTGGATTTCACAGTTCTGAGAGATATGGGACAGGTGAAAAGTAAAGTCAGGACCATGAATTATAGAAAAGCAAAATTCCAGCTGTTCAAGGAATTAGTCAATTGGACCCTCTGGGAAACTGCCCTCATGGACAAGGGTGCAGAGCAGAGTTGGCAGATCTTTAAGGAAGCTTTCCATAGAGCACAAGAGCTCTCGATCCCCAGGTGTAAGAAATCAGGAAATGAAGGCAAGAGACCAGCATGGATGAGTTGAGGCCTGCTGGTCAAACTAAAGAGCAAGAAGGAAATGCACAGGCAGTGGAAGCAGGGACACGTATTCTGGGAAGAATATAGGGATGCTGCCTAGTTGTGTAGGGATGGGGTCAGGAAGGCCAAGGCACGGCTGGAGCTGAACTTGGCTAGGGACACAGAGAATAATATATATATCTATAGGTATATCAGACAGAAAAGGAAGATCAAAGAAAGTGTACCCCTGCCACTGAACACAATTGGCAAACTAGTAACAATAGACAAGGAGAAAGTGGAAGTACTCAACTTTTTGCCTCAGTCTTCACTGGCAATATCTTCTCACACCTCTTGAGTGAATGGACCTCACAGCAGGGACTGGGGGAGCAAAGTCCCTCCCACTGTAAGAAAAGATCAAGTTCAAGACCCCCTGAGGAGCCTGAACATATATAAGTCTATGGGGCCCAACAAGATGCATCCCAGAGTCCTGACAGAATTGGCTGGTGTAGTTGCAAAGCCACTCTCTGTGATATTTGAAAAGTCATGGCAGTCAGGTGAAGTCCCTGTCCCAATCCAATGTCAGGGAATGTTTCGATATGATCCCAAGAGCAAGATTAAGACACAAACTAGGTCAAATGCCATATACCCAAAAAAGCTTTTATTATCAAATGTATCAAAAGTAGAAAATAGTGGCAATAGGATAGAATGGAAGAAAAGGCAGAAATCAAGCAAGCAGTTGGGATAGAATTGCAAGGATAGTCACCACCAGGGATCCAGCGGCATCTCGTTGGTCTTCAAGGAAGCAGTCCGTGGTGGGAATTGCAAGGATAGTCACCACCATGGATACAGCAGCGTCCCATTGGTCTTCAATCTTCAATTCTTCGGTGGTGGGAGCTCCCACGCTTGTCTCTACATTTTTTTATAGGGCATATTTCGATGATGTCACACACTGCAGGTTTCATCTATCACACAACCTTCGTGTGATCAACACCAGAAACCAGTGTCTTATCTCAAAGACTACAGTTTCCACAGTAGCTTGTATGCTACTTGTATTCCACTTGTATGCTTTGTCACCTCCAGCCCCATTTCCTCCCCTCGATGCCTCATTGGCCTGGTAATTGTCCTTATGGACAGAGGAGTGTCCTGCTTAAACAGGCCATCTCAGAGACAAAGGGCTCGAGATAAACAGTTCACAGTTCCTTGAGATGACAGTCCAGTCCCTCACACCTAACAATCTTTGAGACAAATGGCTGGAGATAACAATTCAGTCTCTTACAGTCCCCGGTGACTGGAAAAAGGGAAACATTGCACTCATTTTTAAAAAGGGTAGAAAGGAGGACCCTGGAAACTACCAACCTGTCAGCCTCACCTCTGTGCCTGGGAAGATCATGGAACAGATTCTCCTAGAAGGCACATGTTAAGGCACATGGAGGACAGGGACATGATTCAACATAGCCAGCACAGCTTCACCAAGGGCAAGTCATGCCTGACCAACTTAGTGGCCTTCTATGATGGAGTGACTACATCAGTGGACAAGAGAAGAGCTATGGATGTCATCTTTCTGCACATCTGTAAGGCCTTTAACACAGTCCCCCACAACATCCTTCTCTCTAAATTGGAGAGATAGGGATTTGATGGATGGAATACTCGGTGGACAAGAACATAGCTGGATTGTCACATCCAGAGAGTAGTGGTCAATGACTCAATGTCCAGATGGAGGTTGGTGACAAGTCGTGTCCCTCAGAAGTCTGTATTGGGATCAGTACTGTTTAACATCTTCATCAATGACACAGACAGAAGGATCGAATGAAACTCTCAGCAACACCAGACAACACCAAGCTGAGTGCTGCAGTTGACACACCTGAGGGATGGGAAGCCATTCAGAGGGACCTGGACAAGCTCAAGAAGTGGGCCCATGTGAACCTCATGAGGTTCAACAAAGCCAAGTGCAAGGTCCTGCACTGGGGTCAGGGCAACTCCCAGTATCAATACAGGCTGGGAGATGAAGAGGTTGAGAGCAGCCCTTCCAAGAAGGTTTTGGGGCTACTGGTGGATGAAAAACTGAACATGAGCCAGCAACGTGTGCTCACAGCCCTGAAAGCCAACCGTACCCTGGGCTGCATAAAAAGAAGGGTGGCCAGCACGTCGAGAGAGATGATTCTGTCCCTCTACTCCATTCCGGTGAGACCCCACCTGGAGTACTGTGTCCAACTCTGGAGTCCTCAGTAGAGGAAAGACATGGGCCTGTTGAAGTGGGTCCAGAGGAGGGCTGTGAAAATCATCAGAGGGATGGACCACCTTGCCTGTGAGGAAAGGCTGAGAGAGTTGGCATTGTTCAGCCCAGAGAAGAGAAGGTTCCAGGTAGACGTTATTGCAGCCTTTCAATACTTAAAGGGGGCTTGTAAGAATGACTTTTTAGTAGGGCCTGTAGTGATAGGACAAGTGGTAATGGTTTTAAACTAAAAGAGGGTAGATTCAGACTAGATATAATGAAGAAATTTTTTATGATGAGGGTGGTAAAACACTGGAACAGGTTGCCCAGAGAGGTGGTAGATACCCCATCCCTGGAAACATTCAAGGTCAGTTTGGACGGGGCTCTGAGCAACCTGGTCTAGCTGAAGATGTCCCTGCTCATTGAGGGGGCATTAGACTAGATGACCTTTAAAAGTCCCTTCCAACCCAAACTATTCTATGATTCTATGAAAACATTTTGGACATAAATGAATTCTGATATCAAAGGTAGTGGCATCAGATAATAGTCTTTTACTGAAGATTGTGTAACTGTACTCATTTTTCAACTAAAACACACCTGTAGCAACCAGTTTAATTCCCAAGTGCTGCTTTCAAACTTTGCACTCAGTCTGAAGGTATAATTAGTCTTTATCCAATAGTACAGCAAATGGCAGTCTTTCCAACTGCCTTCAAATTATGTCATCCTGAATAGAAGCAGAGAAAAAAGGTTGCATGAATAAAATAATTGGCCATCTTTTCTCCCCCCCCCCCCCAAGTGACATTCTCAGTGCATTGTTAATCTCAGATCCAGTGACCCCATGGAACAACAGATTATAACCAAGACGGTGGCATTTTTGGAGCTTTCATCCTCCATTTGGCTGTGATCCACTGGCCTTAGGAAAGCAGATAAGATTTTACATTTCTTATCAGCCACCAGATGGCTTTTAAAACCAGAGGCTGCCTGCTAGGATTTAAGTTAATGAACAAAAGTGCTTTTATGAACTACTGGTATGTACAGTCAGAGATGTAATTCTGGTTATTCAAGACAGTGCAAGAGAATAGATCCCACTGTATTTAACAAGTTAATCTAGCAATTGTATAACAGCATTTCTGACTCATTTTCCATAAGCACTGTAATTCTAAACAGAAATGGATTAGCCACAGTATGTTAAAGCTTTTGGAATAGTGTGGAGTTCAGTATTAAATAGAACTGTAGTGCTGTTCAGTGGATGTGATACAGAATTTTATGACTGGAAAATATTTTAAAGAGAAATAAAGCCAATAATGCATTATATCTCTGTCACGTACAGAAAATTTGACTTCCTATCATCACAAAAGATCTGTGATGCCTGCTTTGGGCAGACAGCACTGCAAATCTAGCAGTAAAGTTATGCATCTAATAACATCTCCTTTCATAGAAATAATAATTGCTAGCATTATACTAGCAATTCATACAGAAACAAATCTTAACAACAGTCACTGCCATACAGAGAGCCAACAGAGTAACTGAAAGAATAACAGAAACACTTTCTGGAGCTAGTCCCTTTATATAGGATTGGTGAAATTTGTTAAGACCATATGTTAGGCATATTGAAGGAGGCATGGTTTAACTTTATGAATTCTGGATTTCTGCCAGCAAACTTTCGAGGTTTGATGTCTCAGATTTGCTGAACTGTTCATTGTGATTGCAGAGTAGGTGCAGGTTAAAAGAAAAGGACTAATAGCAGAAGTTAAAGTTGTTCCCCATCAAGCTTACTATCAGGTTCCATTATAAATCCTGTTCTTAATTGTTTTATTACGGTGACTGACGAAATTGGCTTGATGGAGAAGTTGCCAGGTGTACTCTGAAAGACAAGTATAATTTTTCTGCAGAGACTGAAGAAAATCTGACCAACTTTTTTTATGTGCAAGCTATTACTCTGTGCAGTTTTCACTAATCTTACTTCTTTATGCATTTCTAATAAAATGCAACTGTGAAACTATTCATCCAAACATTATCTTTAAACTGCCTTTTAAATGTATTAGTAAATCTAATTTTTAAAAGAAGCTGCAGTTAAGCAATTTACTGAAATTGAAGAATTCAGTAGTTAGCTCAGAAAATCTATAAACCTTTCTGTTTCTTATCCAAGGATAGGAGATGTTTTCCTTTAATATAACTAGTGAGGTTCTTCTTTTAAAGTTTTGGTTTTAAGTCACAACACTGGAATCCTGAAATTCTCAGAACAAAATAAAATGAGGACTTTGTCCAGACACATAAACATGCTACATATTTGCAGCCTCTTGTTACAGTAGGAAACACCCAGGATGGTTCTCAGTGAAGTGGGCTTCTGGCCTTGACTCTCAGCTTTCATTAATCTGAATAAAGATCAATGATATGAATAAATTAAGTAAAACAGCACTTTTTGTTGTTGCTGATCTGATTTTATTATGAGATTCTTTTCATAGCAAAATGATGCACATTATATTTTAAACATTTCATCTACACTCTGTAAACACTTACTTCTGTACTGAAACAGTTAGTGATTAGAATTATTGCACAGTAAATTTATGCATAGATACTGTGATAATGTTTGGCCTTCAGTTTGGTGCTGAGCAACACTCCAGCAATTATAGTTCCATAATTTGTACCTTGTTGCTGAATTAAATTCCAGGTTGTGGTAATAATTTTTTTGCATCAGTAAATATTATCCCCATAGCATAAAATGAATCACAATCATTCCTATTACAGGCTGAGTAAGGTAGTAAAATAACGTCATTCTCATTATTACATTTATAGTCAAATCCAAATGGAGGTGTTGTTTGAGCAAGCCTCACTTATCCTATGTATTTTACGCTTATATTATTACATTTTATGTATTTATTTATCACATTCTTCTAAGAAAACAAAATAATTAAAAAATAGATATGTATAACTTGGATGCACTAGTGATACCAAAGCAACTCACATTTTTGGAATTTTATTTTTGAGTACCTAAGGTCAGAACTTTATGATTGTGTTAAAGAGAGCTCCCCACTCCCAGCTGCTGGTACTTGCTCAGCTTAACTGTCTGAGATTTTTTTCAAAGACAGAAAGTAAATCCATACATACTCAGTTTTCACAGCTTACAGAAGAATTCATAGCTTCATGTTCACTTCAGATTTATTTCTCCACTTTGTTTGCATGACTTAGCTACTTTTCTTTACATGAAAATTTCACATTTCTATCTATTATATGCATACAACATCCTTGAGAGAATCTGTGCATCTCTGAATCAAGAATAGTGAAAGTGAAAGCTAATCCTGCCCTCTCCATCAGCAGAGTAAGCACAGGAAGTCATTAACCAATTTGTTGTTCATAATATACATGCAGAGCATGTGTATTCAAGTAAAGAGTAGCAGGACATAATTTAAGAGGCATTTCCCCTGTCTTGGGCTAAAGCCTTGATCCACAGATACTACTTCATGATTCCACCATGATGAAGATGGGAAAGAATGAGAGAAATCCTTCAGTACAAATATTTTGCTCTGTAGGTTCCTATCTTATTGACAGCTGTCTGGATCCAAAGATGTGCAGCAAGATACCTAGCAGATAAGTGCACAATGCAAATGGTAGGTACCATCCCATTGTGTAATATACAGCGTGGGAGCCATTAACAAAAATTCCTTTGCATGTTGCCTGAACCTTTGTGAAATAGTCAACTTGTGATGTCCTTAAACCACTTCCTGCTATCAGACATACCTAATCGATACCAGCTACCTCTGCACTTCAAAATCCTGGCTATCTTATTGTAGCCATGGCTACAGTAAAGCTAAAGATTTTTTAACTGAAAGAACTGTACTTTTTGACTACATTTTTGGTAATTTCTTACTTAATATGGCTTTTCTCTTTCTGTTTAGTTCAGATGAGGATGGGAAAATTATTTTAGTTCAAAAATGCTTCAGACAGTTATATGCTCCTGAAGACAGATACGGAGTGTGTAAGTGATGATGTTTGGCAGCATTTAGTTTTATACATGATGGTGTGAAGCATATAAAGTTTGTCATTTCACTCCTACTGCTGTCCCCCTTTTGAAAGTAAGGCACTACTGAAACTACAGGCAAGATATATTCAGGTTGTGTTATGCCCATAAACAAACACACATACACAAGTGTAGTATCTACACTGTACAGTCATGCAAGGATTTTATTGATATACACACACGAAGGAACAGAGCTGAGAACCCTTAATAAACTAATATAATGCAGAGACTACTAAAATATATTTTTGTCACCTCAGAAGTCAAAGAAAAACTTTTTAAAATCTTAAAGAAAATTAAAGAGTAGCTTTTATGCCCTCTCCTTTACATGTTCAAGTTTGAACACATCTTCCACTTCTCTTATAAGATCTGTTTCAAGTCTTGCAGGTGTGACTCATAGAGGATAGACATCTCTGACTCGTAGCAGAAAATGGAGGAGAATCTATGCAGAGCTGGCAGATGATATCAGCTGCTAGCAAGTAACAACCATAGCACTGCTATGTAAAGCTTTACAAATTAAGAATATGCAGCTCAGAGACCAGTAAATTTTTCCAGCTGCACATTCTTACCTTCTGCAATCTACAGTGGACGCAGGCTAGCTGCACATACAGTTTCCATATGAAGACTTACATGCAGTCTACGGTATGGTCTTCATTTTCATTTCAGTGCAATCTCTGTGCTTAAAGGTTCTGTTTGGTATTTAAACAAAGAATGCCAATACTCAATATTATTAAAGACATTTTTTAAATTAAGTAAAAAATTAAAATATTTAGCACAGACCCAATGTTATCTATCTTCTCTAAAATTAATCCAGCATCATTGTGCAAGAACCAAATCTCACCCTTGATAACACCCAGGAATACTTTTATATGTACACACATCCAAATTCACTTCCAATTCACTTAAGTCATACAGACTACAAGTGGCCAGGTTCTGGCTTCCTTAGCTGAGCAAAGTTAATTGCACTGGGAGCTCATCTGGAAGAGCTACAAACCACCCTTGCCTATGAATAATCTGTGTGAATGCTAGAATTTCAACACACTTGTGGTTTGTGGGCATGAATATTTACTGCAGTCTTCCAAAAGCATTCCATCGACTGTCATGGACAAATCCCATCAAACATTTTGTGCTCTTCAGTCAATAAAATATTGTCACTCAACACATAGCCATAGGTACCTACGGCTGAGGTCTTTGGCTCCAGTTCTTGACCAGTCTCCAAAGTATCAACTTTTTTCTCTGAAGTGCTTCATTAGCTTTGATTAGAAACATAATGCCTCTCATATCTGAGATAGAACTATCTAATAATTCCTGACAAATAAGAATTTTAATTGAAGCAAACAATTAGTGAATATCCAGCTTATTTTAACTCCCATGAAGTGTAAATTGCTAATGTAAATACAACAGATTTTATCAATATTGATGACAAACACATATTTTTTCTTCCTAGAAAGATAACTTACCACAGAAAACATGGGAAGGGTGATGAAGGTAGAGTCATTAGCGTTTTAACAGCTGTAGCACTGAGTGTCTAGGAAACAATACCAATTTCAGAAAAGAAAATGAAATTTATTACAAATTGAAATATTTATCCTTTGAAACACTGCAGTTCATTAAACTCTTTAAATCCAGGTAAAATTGGCCTTAAAGATGTTCCATAGCTTTTTTATGATATTTTAGCTCTTACTTCAACATTCAAAGGATTAAAGAATAAAAATCTTACTCTGATAATTATAGACAAAGTGCCAAATCTGTGTCTTTATGGTAGAGGGGCTAGAAAAATTCATGGTTTGTTTACATGTGTTTCTACAAGTTTCACTGGTGCTATCCAATTTTTATGTAGAACTCTGTGGCTGCATGCCTAACAGATCCCAGGGAAGAAACAACAGACACCCCATTAAGATAAGGGTCATTATGTTACTATGTACTTGAATTCTTGTAATGGCTGGCTAAAATACAAAAAGACACAGCAGGCTTTTCCCATCCCTTCTACCACAACTTAGTGTCCACATACCTCTGCTTTTTGCAAATTGCTCCTATATCCATATGCTTAGACATCCACAGAGTCATTTGTATTTTCCTATATCAAAGTGCAGAGTTTAACCAGCAGCAAAAGGCCACTACTAGTGGAAGAGTAGCTGGTCTGCTCTACAACTGATTGTCAGTTGGACAGCTGAAGTATGCTGCTTATCTGTGGTAACATCCAGGGTCACCTTGGCTTTGTTCCAGTTCTCTTATTTCTTCAGACTGTCTCCTGTTACAAAGATTGCAGATGATCTGCAAGCAATCCCTTTAAACATGATGTAAACTGGTGCAATAGTGGTTTGGAGCTATTTTTCAAAGTTAAGCAGGTGCTCATGCAATTTTTCTGGGCCAAGTCCAGTGTGGTCAGTAACTTTTCAAGTTCACTGGAGAGCACCACAATTCTTCTTTTATATTCTTAGCAACAGGCACATATTCCAAGAAATTCTGTTAGCAAATGATAAGGGTATCACAGTTTTAAACAGAATCTTTGCCTTAATGTTAATGAGTTTTATGTGTTCATCAGCAGGAAAGTATACCCCTGTAGTGGTGAACACCTTAAGAATGCACTTCCTCTGATAGCAATTCATATTTGAAAAATTTCTGCAATCACTTGGAAGTCAGTTGAAAACTTCCAGTACAGAAAACTTTTCCCAGTGTGTTTCACTCTTTATTAAGCAGTTCCAGCTAAAGGCACTATAGCAGATTTCTTTAATGGTTACTATGATTACATGCTCATATTAATCATCTATGGTGATTTGGAGTGCTTTTCCTATCTGTTTAGGGGGTTTTGGTGTAGAGAAAAAAGCACCAGCATATATTCTGCATATTTTCTGTGGGTGCAGAACTAAAAGTGTCTTTGGACTCAGTCACTCACATCACCTGCACTGAATGAGCAACAATGCACTATTCAGCTCTCATATTGCACCCTCCTTTGACATTAATTACATTCTTAATAGGGACATACGAGTCATTGAAGTATTTCTTTAAACCACACATAGTATTTGTTGAAAGTCACACATAGTATTTGTTGAAAGTGTGGTTATGGTTAAAATAACTATTTAAAATGGTATCTTCTAATTCAACAGATCTTTGCATAAGAAGCATTCTGACCTCCTACTGATTTATTTTCTTATCACTATAAATTGATACTACCTTTCCTTTTTTTGTACTTCTGTTAGCTCTGCAAGACCAACCTAGCTATGAGAGAGTAAACCATACTCTAGCTAAGACATCACTTATAAAATGTTCATACTTCAGCTCCAGCCACAGACTGTTTAGCATCTGAGCTATACAAGTACACTAGAAAAGACAAAGGGTGGCTTTTAGAGTCCTAGCTGAGTTTCCAGAGCAGGAATGCTGGTGGAAAATGCAGGATTTAGGTTTTCTTGTTATTTATTTTGTAATTTCTTACCTTTTGTTTTGGGGTTGGTTTTGGTTTTTTTTGATTGAGCATATTTGATCTTACACTTGCTAGGAAATTCTCTTTGATTAGAAATGCATCAATTAATCCTTGCATAGTATATAGTGCATATATATAGTATATACCTGTTTTCAGCATTCCTGATATTTTGTCTTCCACCTGAAGACACAGAACATTGAATGCAAGTCTCAGCAAGTCAAAAGTGGTACAGGGTAGGCACTTTGCTCTTCTACTGACTCACCTTTGTTGGAAATCTGAGATGCCTCAAATTAAGCCTACAGATATACCATAAATGACTAAAACTTGTACCTCCTGACCCTATATGTATTTCTGCTTTCTTATGAGTAAAAGGGATCATGAAACTTTTGCTTGTGAATAAGGAAGCTGCATGTAACAGGTGATCTTCAACTTCATCCTACCTCAGAAATGTTAGGACTTTAAAACTTTATGTAAGATGGCAAATGCTGCAAGAAGCAGGAAAAACTCCAGAAGAATGATCAGCTTTAAGTGCAACTACTGTATATGCTGATTTATTGAATGGAATTAGACTGATTTTTAACATAACCTCTATAAAATGCCACTTCAGATTATGAAAACATACACTCCTACTAACCTGATCTTAAAGAGGGTGTGACTTTAATTCTTATAGCAAATTTTCTTTCATCTTACTATAACTCCACCTTCAAAATATCAAAAACGCAAAACTGCCAAAACAAAAAGGGGCAAACATTTAGTGTGTGGTGACATTGACTTTATTAGGATACAGTGAGAGCTTTTCCCACTCCTGCCCTGTTGCCAAAGTCTCACAGTAATGTTCACACTTAGTAGCAGCTAGAGCTAAGGGAATTTTGCAAAGCATTTTCTGTATGCATCATCAGTCCACATGATCCAGTGATTCATCTTCTGTTATGAACATGCCCCCTTTTTGACTGTTTCCTAAGAAACTCGGAGATACTGGGTTTTACGAAGATGGCAGGACACAAAATAAAATGTCAGCACTGCTGGTACATCCATCTCTCCACAAAAGAGGTTTTAAGTTGACACATAACATAATCATAAATTCACATGGTCATCTGCACCTCCAAATAAAAAGCGGGCCAAAGGATATGGTTGGTTGAAAGTTTTCACTGCAAGGTAGCTTTTGCCTCAGCAAATCTGAGACTTGCAATTGTCACCTATATGAAGCTGAAAGACTTTTGCCTTCTCATAGCTCGACCAGCTCAAACTCTTTTTTTGGGACAGGACAAGTCCAGAAAGTCTGCAAAATATATTTTAGCCTTTTCTGCCCTTCTTTCCTCTTTATTTTCCATAAAAGCAACAGAAGTATTTGCACTAATGTTTGCAGAAAACATTTAGGTTTTCCATATTTAATATTTCTATTCTGCCAGCCAGTGATGGGGTAGGCGGCTCAACGTAGATCTGCAATTCGTTAGGCAGTATATTAAATATCACTTCATGAAAAGAGTATACAGAAATTCTGGATTAAGGTAGATCTTTTGTCAATATCTTTGCAAACCTTATAAAAGACTACAGGAGAGTTCTTCTGAGGGTTCACAGCCTGGCATAAAGTTTTGCTGCATGTGACATTCTTTGATTTGAGTTGGAAGTCCCTGAACAAAAGATTAATTATAAAGAGTTAATGGTGCATTCAAAGCTTTAAAGGTTTTCAGTCTGAAATTGCCTCTATTTCATCAGAGTGACATTCTCATTGCACTTTTTATTTTAATTCTGACGTGCTACTCTATGCATACACACAGCATACATGGAGCCAAATACATCCCTGGTCTAAGTTTGCTGATATGCCATGCCACTTTGACATTACACTACCAAAGAATTTGGCCGGTGAGCTTTCAGTTGGATTTGTGTCTTAAATGTCGCCTACTGTTAATGTGGGAGAAAAAAATTCTGTCCACAAAATCAGCCCAGAAAATAAAATTCTTCAGAGTATTTTATGGATCCTTGAAGAAAACAAGTATTTCTATTCTTTTCAGAGTTTTTTTTCTAAGATAACAATAATAACAGCATTCATATGGGTTTTTTTTTTTCCTTAAGTTTTAAAAGAGCCTGTATCTGCAAAAAGGGTGGAAAAGATCTCCCCGTAAAAATTTGTAAGTAGATCTTTTGCAAAAATTATAAATGCTTTCTGAACTAAACCAAGATAGTTTTGCACAGCTCTAACTCTCTCATGGCTGCTGTACTCAAATTTCAAACTCTGTTGCCATCAAATATACTTTCCAAACACCGCATCTGTCTCACTATAAAACAAAGTCATGAGCTCCCAGCACAGAGCTGTCTCAACAGAAAATTATCTGTATATGTGATGAAGTTTTTGCCATGTTACTATGCCTTTTAGAAACTCTGTTGTTGGGAATCATGCTGTCAAAAAACCCCAAAAGATGTAATAAACTCTCGATTTGTGAATTTCTAAATGGCATAATCATTTTGTAAAAGAAATAAAGAAAAAAGGTAAAGAGAGGCCCATGAACCTCCTTAATACCGTATAGCAGGAGCATAGATCCTGCCATATGAGCCTCACTGGGGAAATTTAAAGAAGGAGTTCTAGCAATGTAACGTGATTTGGCAAGAGCTGAATTTGAATGTGGTTGTGAGGTCCCCATAAGCAACATATGCTTTTACTAAGCTGCAGTATTCCTTCCTTTCATAGCCCAAGCTTTTAAACTATTACTTTATATTTTCCAGAATTATATAGTTCTATGCCAAACCAGAGTTGTTAGTTGTTGATAAAACTATCATATTATGAAATTACAGCCCATCCAGAGGAAGAGAGAAAAAGCTGCTATTTAATTTTGACCTCTTTAAAAAAAAAAAAAAAGTGGAGAGAAGGAGGGGGAGAGAATGAAGGAAGAGAGAGGGAGGGAGATGTCTGCTTATGATTATGAGATGAACTTTGAACTTTTTCTATTCCTGCAGCCAGGGATTTTTGATTTTTTAAATACCTTACTAGAGTGAAAATTTGAAGTATACACTGAACATACAAAACTTTTACTAATATGGTTATGGAAAATCATACATTATAATGGAAAAAAAAAAATCCTTCCAGACACTACTGGAGATTGAAACATGTCTAAAAGCAAAGCCGCCAATCTGGAATTTGGAAACAAAGAACATTCTTTAATTTCTTTTGCTTCCCACTTGATGAGTGGGATGACAGTGCTGCCCAGGAAAGTTCAGACATGCCCCTCAAATTGTTCTACATACTTTTACTTCCTATTTCTTTGTCATGTGAAAGCTGACAAGCTTTCCTTTTCAAATCAGATTAATTTAACAATCTTAATAATATCACCCTTATTTTTCTTGTATTATTATTAATACCACCCCAGAAGCATGCCAGGACAGGAAAGACATCTCTAGCACACAAGCTCCCAGCAAGACCAAGAGAACAAGAATGCTGCTTCCGTTCTTGTGGGGAGCTGCTTGCAGAAGGAAAACTCACAAGACTAAAGGAGAAAGTCTAGAGGTTTACCAGGATGATTACCTTATTTTCAAATGATATTTCAGAAATCAATGTAACTGGGCTTATGCTGCTGTGCAGAACCAGAGCCCTGGTTTAAGGGCATGGCCCTGGGCTGACAGAGGTATGCTCTGCCCTCCATGTGGTACCAGACAGGACCACACAGGCAAGCAACGTTTCATCATGAAGCCCATCCCAGCTTTGGAGGAAGGATCGCTTCCCATTCCCCGCTCTGTCCCAGGTGCAATGCATTTCAGGTACACGTTCAGACCTTCTCCAGGGGCTGCTTTAGCCTCTTACTCAAGAGCACTTCTGCAAACCACAGGCAAGCTACTTTTTCAGCAAGTGAAAAGAAGCTAGGGCTGGAAAGGGAGGAGAGAAAGTCTTTTCTGAGGAAGTCTTTTCCAAGGAATCTGATATGAAAATGGACATCCCTTCATGCCAAAAGATAGAGGGAGGAAAAAAAAAAAAAAAAAAAGAATCACAAGAACAAAAGGAAGAAAAACATCCAGAAAAATCCCCGCTGGTTGCATTCACTGGCCAGTCTTACACTGCAGGTTTTTCAGACTGTGACAGAACATAAAGATGCCCAACAAATACTTGTTACACCTAACAGGTACAAGACCAGCGAGAGAAGGTATGTTGTGGGAAAGGGTGTCCCCTGCAGAGTGAGCAGAAGTATTGGTTCATAACTTTACACTGGCAGGAGATAACTGCCTTTTATCAGTTTTTATTACATTTAGACCAGTCTTCAAATATTGATGAACATGGTTGAACATACTGGGAACATAAATGAGTTTTGTTTCATGGTTTGTGTTTCAAATTTCCAGTTTTGGCAAGGAGAAGTTGTCTGAAAAACAAATGTTTTTAAACAGAGCAATTCCAACAGAGTATTCCTGCAGAAATTTGCCACTACACTTTCCAGTGTACCTCCAGCCTTGATAACCAGCCCTTAGTTATCATTTGGAAACATCACTGTGAAACCACATCATATCTGAATGTCATGAAGTTCAACATGACCAAGTACAAGGTCCTGCACCTACATGAGGGCAACCACCAGTATCACCAGATACTGGAAGATGGAGGGATTGAGAGCAGCCCTTCCAAGAAGGACTTGGGGCTACTGGTGGATTAAAAACTGGACATGAGCCAGCAATGTGCACTCACAGCCCTGAAAGCCAACCGTATACTGGAGTGCATAAAAAGCATGGCCAGCAGGTCAAGAGAGGTGATTCTGCCCCTCTACTCTGCTCTGGTGAGATCCCACCCAGAGTACTGCATCCAGCTCTGGGTCCCTGTCATGGTTTAACCCCAGCCAGCAACTGAGCATCATGCAGCCACTCACTCACTTCCCCCCCACCCAGTGGGATGGGGGAAAGAATCAGAAGGAAAAAGATAAAACTCGTGGGTTGAGATAAGAACAGTTTAATAAACCAGAAAGGAAGAAAATAATAATGATAATAACAACAATAATGAAAGGTTTGGAATATACAAGACAGGTGACGCACAATGCAATTGCTCACCGCTCGCCAAAAGATGTCCAGTTAGTTCCTGAGCAGTGATCCCTGCACCCCCAGCCAACTCCTCCCAGTATATACAGGGCATGATGTCATATGGTATGGAATATTCCTTTGGCCAGTGTCCCCTCCTAATTTCTTGTGCCCCTCCAGCCTTCTCACTGGGCACAAGAAGCTGAAAAATCCTTGACTTAGTATAAAAACTACTTAGCAAAAACTGAAAACATCAGTGTGTTATCAACATTCTTCTCATCCTAAACCTAAAACCTAACACTATACCATCTCCTAGAAAGAAAATTAACTCTATCCCAGCCAAAACCAGGACAGGCCCCCTTACAAGAAAGGCATGGACCTGTTAGACTGAGTCCAGAGGAGGGCTACAGAAATGGTCAGAGGGCTGGAACACCTCTCCTATGAGGAAAGGCTGAGAGAGTTGGGGTGGTTCAGCCTCAACAGAAGGCTCCAGGGAGACCTTATTGCAGCCTTTCAATATATAAAAGGGGTTTATGAGAAAGATGGAGAGAGGTTTTTTACCAGGGCCTGTAATCACAGGTTAAGGGGCAAGGATTTTAAACTGCAAGAGGGTAGATTCAGATTAGATATTAGGAATAAGTTCTTCACTGTGAGGGTGGTGAGACACTGGAAAAGGTTGCCCAGAGAAGATGTGGATGCCCCATCATTGGAAGTGTTCAAGGTCAGGTTGGACAGGGCTTTGAGCAACCTGGGCTAGTGGAAGATGTTCCTTCCCATGGCAGGGGGGGTCAGACTAGATGGTCTTTAACGGTCCCTTCCAACACAAACCATTCAATGATTCCATGATTCCAAATACCAGGAAACTGGAAGTGTTAATTGAAATTGTTAATGTCAAATTCTTTAAAGGTGACATTTTAAGCATCTTCAGAACAAGATGCCCAACTGGAATAGAAAATGTTCATAGAAGGCATGAAAGGCAGTTCAGTGATGTATATGAACCTGTATTTTTACAACTGGGCATGCAGGAATATAAAGCTGCCTATCAGAACCATCCTAAACACTGAGAAATTTCAAACCGTCCACTAGACTCAGCCTGATATATTTCTCATAATAAGCAAAATCTAAGCATCCCAAGCTATGAGGAAGTTCAGATCTGATTTCAAAGCTGGCAGCTTGCATTCTTTGCCATTTATGATTCAAGTACCTATTCCATGGTCTTCAGGCATAATTATCACTTAAAACCAAAATTAATTAAGACAGATAGCAATAAACTCACAATAATATGCAAATAACAAACAATCCACTCATTAAATGCCAGAAATTACTGAAAATCTGTAGGAGTAAAAAAGCACAATTCGTAACCAACCTTTAGGGCACAATACATGCCTCTTAAATTTCTGTTGTGTTTAATGCCTCAGTAAATAGATGTCTTGCATGGTACCCTGGAGGTTAAAGAGAAAAATGATATCTTATTTAAGTCCTAGTATTCAGAAATACATCCTTAAACATGTATGTGTTTCCAAGCTACTACTACTAAATCAGCCTCTAGATATAGCAGGTGTATTAATATAGCTAATCTGGAGCTCAGTCCTCTTTCAATAAACAAATGGAAGGAACACAATGCTGATGTATTTGTAAACATCTTTTCTTTCTTCACATCTTACCATATGCTGCCTATTGGTCTGGGATGTTACAAGATGGGCAGAATAAGTCAAATACAACTAAAGACCAGAATTTTCTCTGTAGTTTCCTCAATAACTGTGACTATAGGTAAAAAATGAAAATACAGTGATGACAGACAAGCCTCCTGAATCTGCTTCATTGCTGAAATTGCTCGGAAGAAGTTTTTCCCTGTAAAAAATATAGCTCCTGTGACACTGTCAAACTCATTAACTGGAGATGAGGACTGGCACAGTAAGCACTAGATTTGTGCATTGAAAGAACATTATTTAAAAGAATTTTGCCTATTGTTTTTTTTCTCTGTTGTTTTCAATGTTCTTAAATAATGTTTCTTGACTTAATACTCATTTTCTTCCCCTTGTATTTCTTATTACAAACTCCACATGGAAAATTGTCAAGCCCTATTTGTATTTGCTTACTTTGTTATCAATCAAGAACAATATGGGAATTGAATGTTAATTAACTGGTCTAGTGGTCACAGCCTAGAATTGATAATATTATGAACAAAGAACTAGCTGTAGTTTTAACACAGGATTGGTGTGTGACCTTGGGCAAACTGTAATCCCAGCTAAATTACTTTCTCCATCTATAAAATGGATTAATGCTATCTGTACCTCATTACAGTACTCTGAAGCTTGATTCAATTAGTCTGTAAAATGTTTCATGATTTTGAGGCCAAAAGTTCTGCAAGAACATTACAAATAACTACTTCTGCAAAGGCCACTGAAAAAATCATAATAGCACGAAGTGGTTTCTCTGACACTTAGAGGTTTATAAAAAATATCTGCTATTTTTTTTTAAAAGATATTTAGAAGACATTTTCACCTGCATTTCTCAAATATTCTGCCATTTGTTTACTGGGTTTTCAAGTTTATTTCTGTAAGAATTCTAGCAACATTCATTCCAAAATTTTTGAAATAAAATTGAAAGGGTGTGCCTTTCTTATTAACCTGGAATAATTTAACAATTTTCTGTAGGGTATTTTTATTACTCTTTCTTAATTATCAAGATGACTTGCTAATTTCATCTACTTTTCACATTTTTGCTTCTGGCAGATCTTTTATTATATAAAATTTTACTGGGTTTTGTTTTTAATATTTAGCAGGAAGCCAAAACAAAGTAGTTGGAAAAAGTTTTGACTGGACTTTTGGCAGTGAAAAAGAGAGATGAGTAAAGTGTCTTCCTGGCTAATACAGTTTTTCTTATTCTACCGAAAGGTGTTTGTTCCATGTTGGCAAAAAATTCCCAACACACTAAATCTTTATTCTATTCTGTAATTTCATGACATGACAAACATTTTACCTTGCATAGAAATGACGAGTCTTTGCGGTCTTTTGTCATGTTCTCACAAAATTAATTGTGACAAAAAAAATGCTTCAGAAATTAATCACTGTGTAATTTCTATTATTTAGCTCTTTGTTGTTGTTCATATCATAAAAGACCAACAAGACGTAAGAAAAGTAAACATGTAAAGACATCCCTTACCTGATAAAGAACTACATGCTGGTAATTTGCTTTGCTAGTACTCACAGTCAGTGACATACTTGTTTCCTTTTGTCTCATACAATTTCAGTGTACTACAATAATAGAGTAATAGAATAATAGAGTAGAATCTATGCTTAGTTTTTTGCAATGCATACAAAATAAGAAAGCATCTTGAAAATGTTGAGGGGGGCTTAAGGTTGTTGGGATTCCTTCTTTTCAGTTGTGTTGTTCTGCAACCCAATGAAATTACAAATTTAATTTCCATCACCGCAGACTTTATGAGATCAGCAAGTCAGGCTTTGCATTCTGCACTTTGCAATACCTCTCCTACCTTTAATAGAGACTATCAGATCAAGCTGAGCTGGCAAACTGACAGTGCAAGAAGCGGTACAGAATCTATTTCCCATTTCCATGTTCGGCTACTTGACTACAGTAGGACTTAAGTGCTGGCTTAAAGATAGGAGTACTCAAATATTCTGGCATAACCAAGAGGGACATCAGTGTTTGCATAAACACTGTATTGAGTCATGACCCCATTGTTTTACTGGTCCTACCAAAATTGAAGCTTGAACTGCTAAGCAAAGCAGGAAAATGGGATTCCCAAACACAAAGATATTTAGATTAAGATGCTAGGCTTTATATTCTTTTTTAAACTTCATCCACTCTTTAATTGAAAAGGAATAATGTTCACCCTGTTAATATTACTACTAAGTATTTAGTATGTCAATGGATGCAAAGGAAACCCAATCTGCAACCAGAAACCACTCACAGCCACAATGAATGGTTAAGTAGCAGGACAAGGGAAACAGAATGGCACCAAAGTCAACTGCTGGCTTATTTCTCTCTCTCTCCCTCACCCTACCTCACTCCTCAACTTTTTTTTAAAGTTTGGCCCAAACTGCAGGTATCTAATCTTAGTTGCTGTACCTCATTCCAACGAAACAAATCAAGCATGGATCACAGCCCTTCCTCCCCCTGAACACACACATTTACTTGCCAGTAGATCTGAGACTTCTGTTCAGATCCAGGACTTCATCTTTCTCCTTCTACTGCCAAGTAAAATACATTTGGTAACACTTAATTAAGGTTCCTATTCAGATTATGTCGCCTCAATGCTAAGAACAAGGCTTTAGCTGCCCAACTCCCAGTAGCATGCTTAAAGCCACAAATATAAAATTGGGAACATAAACCTTCATTTAGATTTAATACGGAGAGTTACTGTAAATTAAATAATTATCAAGTGATTATTAAATCTTACCTAAAGATTAACAAGCATTATTAATTTCATAGCTGTTAACCCTCTATAATTGTGTCCTTTGTAATCAGTTGACATTTACTCATTAGTCTCACAAAGTGCTGTCATAGCTTTGAACATTACACAATTGTTTTATCCTTGTTAGGGATATTTTAATAGTCTTTAATTATTTGTATTATGAGAAGTAGCCATCTTAATTAATTAGCATTTTATGTCCTTTTGAGAACTAAAATTCAAAATGCTACCTAATGGCCATATTACAGTGTGAAGTCAAACAACAAAAGGCATATTGGGCTTAGCATATCAGTTACAACATGTTTTGCACAGAACAATACAAATGTATCTTCTTTTTTTTGATTTTTTTTTTTCTCATGTGAGGAAACATTTTACAAGCAGAAGCCCACATTCAGCTGTTGTAAAATATTGAAGCAGGTGATATTGAACACAACAATATCTGGTGTTCCAAAATTTAATGCTGTGGACTTGATTCTGCAGAGCACATGTGTAGGGTGCTACAAGCATCAGTGTAAGTGCAGTATAAAATGTGATGAGTAGAGCAGGAAGCAAGGCAATCTGATCCCATATTCCTGAAAGAACTGTGGTGTAGTCACTCAGTGACTGCTGTCTGAAAAGAGAATCAATGCTCAAATAAGGGTCACTAAGGACTTAGTTCACCAGCTAATAATCTCATGAGAGCTACTCTTTACCCAGGTCATCTTGCTACCTAGCCGTGCCATACCCATCTTTTTTCTCTTTTCTTTTAGCAGCTTAAGGCTTGGTAGAAACTCCTTCTCAATACAGAGTGGCCATTGCTTCATTACACTATTGCCCCCATAGAGGATTTGTTTAGATTTGCATTGGACATAATCATTTTCAACTCCTACAGTCTAGATGTATGATTAAAAGTGATGCAGTTTGGAGTTCCTTTTTTCTTGTCTATTTGGAAACAGTTAGATCTGGCTGCAAAACCAGTGAGGAACAGGGGGAGGGAAAGCAAGCAAGCAAGAACATAACATGTCACTGAGAAAAGTCTGTTAGCAAAGACTGAGACAACACAGAGATGTGCAAAGTCACTGTTCCTGACTGCAAATCAGAGCATCTAACACTCCCCTCACAGGGCTTTCAGATCCTAATCATGTTTCTGTCCTTCACATGGTATACACATACATCTATAAAGCAGGGATTCTTCCTAGTCCAGCTGTAGTAGCATTTGACCTGGGAAAGAGCTGGAACATGACTTGGGTACAAATGGGATATTCTGCATCTTTTCCTGCCATACCATAGAGATGATACTAATCTTTGCCAAAGACCCAAAGACACAGTGGTAGTCTAGGCATGCTTCATTGCTGATGCATGGTAAAAGCCCAATTGTTGCTAGCAGACACACTATAGGTCTGCTATAGTATGGCCCTTTCCCCAGGCACTCACCTACATCTTCAACCACAACCATAGCTCCATCACAACTGTCAGCTCTAAAATGTGGAGGGAATTTCTTGAGATGGTAGATTCACAAGGACTAACAGGTCCTTTTTTGCTGGGATTTTTAAACCTTACTTTGCTATGTAGGATTTGGTTCATCTCCTCAGATCATCTGGACAAACCTTACATACACAGTAC
The DNA here is from genome assembly GCF_964188355.1 of Buteo buteo. Lineage (NCBI taxonomy): Eukaryota > Metazoa > Chordata > Aves > Accipitriformes > Accipitridae > Buteo > Buteo buteo. The sequence goes on from NC_134204.1 coordinate 35,666,172, forward strand.
ACTGCAACATGTAGAGCTTCAGGTGTTGGCAGTACCACGGTCCTTCCTGCTCCTTCCCTGGTGTGGCAGTGTGGTCCCCTCGCCCCAACCTGACCTGTATTTCCCATAACCCTGCTCAAGTGATAACCACCAGTGGCGGCTGTAACAGATGCATCCGGTCGTGATGGTTGCACCCGGCTCAAAGTGGTTTCGGGGAAGACAGATAACAATACAATAGCCAAGAGCCGATTTGAACAATGCACCCACCTAATCACAGTGCTGGTCAATGTCGGACTCAAGGCACATTTGGAAGAAACTAACATCTGTAGTCTGTATGCAAATATGAGTATGAGTCAATTATGTTACTCCATAGATAGTGGACAGCCCAGAGCCTGTTGAGCATGGCAGCAGGCTGCATGCCAGGATCACCCTTTGAGTGAGGACACCTCTCAAGGTTACTTCTCGACACTAAGAGGTTCCTTGCTGCAGCAGATTCTTGGTAAGTGATTAATAGCATGCTAAACTTTGAAATCTTAGCTAAGTGATATAAAGGATTGATTGCGCATATATAATCCTTTAGACATAAAATGGGACCAAGTCTTGGACAAGGAGTGGATCTAGCCACACCTAAACTCCTCTCTGAGAAGGAGTTTAGAAAGCAAGGGGGTCCTTTCTGAACCTTGTGACTCAATGGGAGGGTCTCCCAGACAGTTTAGTCTCACCCTGTCCTCTATGCAGTAAATATCAAGTAAACCTTGCCATCAAATCTTGTTAAACCACTGTCGCATTTACTATCAAACTTTGTTAAATCACTGTTTTATATCCAATAAACATACTGCTACTTCTCTCTTATGATTAAAGTGCATCACTCCATCCACAACATCTGGACACCATTGCTCCTTTCTGACTGCAGACATGCTTAATCCAGCTGATAGCTTTGGGGCTGAATATAGGGATAGCTAAGTGAAATTTTAATGGCCTGTGATGTACAGAAGGTGAGCTGGGATGATCTAATGGTCCTTCCTGGCCTATTATATCTCAGGAAAACAAATTTCATAAGCACACCCTCAGGGATATTTTTTCCTCCCTTTTATTGCTAATTTGGCAGTATTTCTGTGTGCCAATCAACTATAGGTATGTCCGACTGATGGAAGACTGAGGAGTTTCTGTCCCTGGCTCACCCCTAAATAGGCTAATGCAGTCATGTGGCACCAGTTCAAGCACGAACATTTCCATCCTGTCTCTGCTATCTGCTGTTAAAAATTGGTTCCCTATGTAAGTAGTAGGAATGTAAGTGTCTGCAAGCAAACTGTCCCAGCCCAACCATTTTGTACAAACTAATGAAATTACATCACTGGGCAATGACAGACCCAGCCCTCACAGAGACCACATTAAACCCTGAAGCAGTTCAGCTCCTCTCTCACAACTGTCTCAGACTATGGGTAGTGACAGTTTGGAAGATTTAGAGGGTGGAAAATGCCTCTGTTTTTACTTGGCAATGAAAAAAATGAGACCTATTATATTTTTAAAAAAAAAAGAATTTCAGTCTAGCAGTAACAACTGAAAGTTGTATTTTCTCGTTTGTAAAGACTTTCTGTGCTAGCTAGCTGACTGATTAACGGGCATCGTTAAATTACTGTATTTAAAGTGCTGTAATGTACTCAAGTGTTGGCTTGCTCTCCTCCCAGGACCAAGGATATGAAACACATTTGCAACTCTATAAAGATGCTTCTAAAAAAGAAAGTCACAAAGAACACATGGCTGCTTCCTCTGTGAAGTAAGCTGGTATGTCTCTAGTGGCTTCAGCAGAGCAGGCGTAATTTCTACCAGCTGAGGATCTGGCCCACGGTATCTATTTTTCCTCACCAAAAGAAGCTTCCCTTGGCTGCCTCCATATATGCAAAGATATTCAGCCTGTAAGAAAAGGATGGCAAAATGTACTAGGGCTACTAAACATGAAAAGGAGTACCTGTAGTAGTAGCCCCAGGATCATATGTAAAGATCACACATGCACACACTGATGAGATCAACACCCTGCAACTGATCATGAAAACCTACCTGTGTCTTCCTGAAAGGTTAAGGGAACATGGCCCAGTAGGGGAGGGACATCCCAGTTAAAACTTTCACTTAGCCCGGGTACAAGTGGAACTGGCCAAAGACAAGCAGTGATTTTGAAAGAAGTCTCTCACACTTAGAACCTTAGTCTCTAATAGACTGAAAACCTGAGATCTCTCGTTGCACAATATGTTGATTTTCAGCACACTAAAAATCCTCAGAACCCATCAAATAACTTGCAGTGTATCTCAGAGGTCGTTGTGAGGTTAGCACATAAAATAGACCACCTACGTAGGGAAACTGCCATGCGTCTTTACAATTTACTTTGTCAAAGAAGGACAAAGGAACTGTTTTAATGAGGTGTTTTTCAGTTGTCTTTTGTTTCATATTTTACACAGGAAAAAGGAAAATGTTTCTTCAGTTCAGGGCATCTGAATCATATTTCCAATGGGACAAGCACTTTTAGGACAGTAAGTTCTGAGGTATAAATAACATTCAGTGAATTGAACCATAGTCATTTTGGTTCTTCATATGTGGAAATACTCAGCTTTCAAAAGTTGTGCTCAAGTTCTGTTACAGCTGAATATTACATCTATGTTTAAATTAAAGGTATTTTGGCACATGACAGCTCAGAAATACTAATTGGACAATACAGTACATCAAATATTGATGAGAAACTCAGCTGTATCAATAATGCAAATTTATTCCAGGTTTCTGTATACAGTCAGCGTCTCTAGTCTATAAATTGCACAAGACTCAGTGCCATGAAAATTCAGTCCAACAGTTAAGTACTAACCTTTAAAAAGGGAAGATGGGAATAGAAGAAAACAAATCTTCAGAGTTGAGGACACACATTAATGCTCTTCTCAGAAAGTATTTTAAATGGACAGAGTAGCATGCTTATTATTTTTTGTTTCAATTCTGATGCTAAACCTGCATTTTGAGTTTAACTTATTTCTTCAATCTTTCATTAAGGTTAATCTGAGTGTTATAGTCAGGAAAATGTAAAAGATCACATTCACTACAGTTCAGTTCTATACTTTTTAAATGGTCTGTTTGATAGAAGCAGAGCTTGAGTACACCTAGGATAATCTTTTTAAAAAGCCATTACTGTACTGCTGTCCTGGGGTGATGTGGCCAGGAAGCTGTGACGACCACGGCCCCAGTCTCACAGCCCCTTCCACACAAGCTACACATGCAGACATCTCCAGAGATCACCAAAGAGCCCCAGAGAAGGCAGTTTATGGGTTCAGGGCTGATGCCTGATGCCTTTACATTTCTAGACGTGTATGAGGCAACTTAGTTATGGTCTTGGATATGCTGCCTGCTTTACGAGGAGAGAGGGACACAATGCTGTTTTAAAAAAACTTAGATTGATTCTTTCTAGTTCTCTAGCCTAAAATAATTTTGCTGGATACTGAGATTTTGAAGCATTTCACAGCAGCCTATTACTCAACAATACAAGCTAAATCAGCTTTAAATAAAGCCTGACCATTAAGTACTGATCAGAAAGAGTATTTTAAAACACATACACAAACACAAAACCAGTCTTCAGGTCAAGACTGGTTCTCCATTTGTACCATAAAAGATTTTTAATGAAAGAGCAGTCAAGCTGGCTATTCAGAGTCCAAGGCAAAGTAAATCTTATGAGTGTTTAGAAAAGGCATAAACAGCACACAAACAGCAACTTTCAGTATCTGCACATTTTAAATTTCTGGCAGACTTTCAGGGCTCTGCAGAAAACTAACAGTACAAAAATAATGAAATATTTATTCTGATGCTGTGTTTCTTGCATGGCAAGACCTTGAATTAAGAAATGTGTCCTCATATGTGTTTGTACACTAACTAGTGGATCTGTTTCTCAACATGGCAACTATATTCATGATAGTAAAAAAAATGAAAAAAATCATTAAATAAATTCTTCAGGACTCAGCTCCTGAACTTATCTGACAATGGAAGAACAATTTATATAAAGAGAATTAAATATACTGCTCCTGCTTTCTCTATCTTCAATAAATCACTCTAGGGCTTTAATCACTGTAAGTCATGCCTCGATGCTGGGACAGTGCTCAGAGCTTGGGCTGGTCTTGCCTCCACTACGAACGTTTCACAGTCACAGTGCTGCTGGGGGCACATGCTCTGTCATGTTTCTGTGTTTAATTGAAGCAAAGTGTATGGAAGACATGGTGATGAACATCACCTTCTAGCAGAGAATTAAATTCATCATATTTTTCCTGGTTTTGTGTGTGCAGAGAATGATCTCTGATAGACGGTCACCATGCAAATAATAACAAATACAAGTGAAACACTGCACTGATCATCTGAGTTCAGTCAGTGCTAGGTGTGTTACGAAAGACAAATGTTGAAAAGCATGAATTATCCACCCAAGTAAGACAGGTGGCACAGAAAATGGGGGGAGAGTATTGCTATTGTTTAACAGCTCCTGTTTTTCAAACAGATTCTTCAGCCTTGAAACAATGCAGTTAATATTGTCCATACAAACAACAGTGTCAGAAAACCATTGCTGCTGTCCCAGAGTCAGTGACTTGAAGTGGACAACACCATAAATCCAGCTAGGAGGCACTTCCTAAATTTCTTTTATGATAAAACCTGCTATATTTCTGACCTATTGACTGTACAGTGCAGATCATGAGTGATAAATGTGCATCATGATCCTAGAAAATTAAAGATAATTGGCACCATTTCAAATAAACCATAGAATTCTCAGGGCTTAAGACTATCTCTTTTTTAAGTTACTGAAGCATTTCTTGTAAAAACATCATCAAGTTTTTAACTCAGAAATTATGGTTATTCTGCATAATAAATATGCAGAATTTAAGGATTAGTCAGCTAAGTGTGTGGTTTATGATGAATAAATGGATGTACTTGATAAAATTTAATAGGAGTTTAAAGTATATCACATGTAAAATTTTCCTCTCATAACTACTGTTATGATTTGGAAGTGAAAAAAGATACATCAAGATAAGGTATGGGGTTATTCAGAGGCTACTGAAGGAAAAATATGAACCTCAAGGAATAAGAACCAGCAATCATAGCAGTTGAAACTGTTCCTCTATTTCTATCCCTTTCTTTTTCCTTTAGTTTTAAAATTTAACCTTAGTAGTGGGGAACTTGTCTCACACAAAGATCATGCTCAAAAAATCTGTGAGCCCATCCTGCACTGGGAAAAGAGGCTTTGTCAAATATTTCCAGGTAAAAGCCTTTAAATGTAGATTTGCTTAAAGCTGTGAAATTAATGATAAGTTTCATTAATTTTCAAGTGTCAAAAACTTACATAGGCATGTTCAGTATGGAAATCATATGTTTACTTCCTGTAGATTGAAAGCTTTTGCCACAAGTGTTTACCTAGAAAACCTTTACCAATTTATTTTTGTGCTGGAAGACTGAAGAAGTTTTTAACTACAAGCATTTGACTAAAACCTTTAAAGAACTTAGGGGACTGTCCATCTGTCCAATTACCAAGTCCCTTTTTGACCTGAATTGTACTGCAGTTTCAGAGAAGGTTAGATGGTAGAACAGCACCTGGACACTGATTAGTCTAGCCTAAAGCTTACAAGCCCCTTCAAAATAATAAATGTTAAAAACATTCCATTTGTAGAGTCATCCATCCTCACCTTCAGTTCTTTAAAACTGATAATATATATACCTGAGCTCATCTCAGAGCTCAGTTTGATGATAGCAGATTCATTAAAAAGATTATGAAGAACAAGCACAGACAGGTGACAAGTGAGAAACCAGTTTCATTGCAAAGCCTGACATGAACAAGATATGAATGAGCATTTTTATAGCACTTTTCATCTTCATACGATAGCTGCTTTAACACCTGGAGAAACTGAGACTCATGGTTAGATAAGCTGCCAAGTTAAAAGAAGCAGCAGTGAAATTAGGGAGAAAAAAGACTAAATGGGAAGCGGTCAATGCAAGGTTCAGCTTCCTCCCCCAGAACCCTACATATTTTGAACAGATGCCTTCATTCTTGGGGAACTTACCTTGGGGAAAGAACTATGGAGAATGGCTGCAAAAGTGGTCAGAGCAAGAGCTCTCAGGCATGAAAAGAAAGTGAGCATCTTGACACTGCTCTCCTTTCCTCTTCTCCTTAACTACATCTGTCCATCTATCCTCTTCTTATTTCATCCTGTCTCTTTCACTTTTCCATCCCTTCATCCCATTTCCTTCAAATAATCTTCCTCACCTCGCCACATGTTTCCTCCCCAGTCATCACACCAGACTGGCTGTTGGCATTGTTCACACTGTTTATTGCAGTTGAGCCTTCTCTCTGTCCTGTTTGTCCCTCTTCTCTGCAATAAGTAATTCACAGCAATTCTGAGCCCCCCCCCCCCCCCCCGCCTTTTCTTAAACCTCTAGGCTCTATCATCATAAACATAGTTAATTACATTAAAGCAAGGAGTTAGCAGTCAGGTTAGAAATCTCTGTTCCCAATCTTCTGTTGAAATCATCCTGGTTTGCTGCCCCAATTTTAACAGGTAGCTGGACCATATACCTCAATCCATCTGTAGTAAATACCTCTCTTCTTCTTATGTTTGTATATTTTGCTTTGTTTTCAGAAGCATTACTGTACGTACTCTGAGGTGGCATAGCTGATGAGGCTGGATAATTCCACTACCTTCGATTAGTTTAATATCATAAAAGTCAGACCCTGTACTGAGATAAACTAATGCAAAGTGACACCATGTGACAATCTGGCCCATATATTTTAAATGGTTATTATCACCCTATCATCCACCCCTAACCATAATTAAAAATAGTGACTTCAAGAAAAAAGCAAGCAAATGTTCTCCTTTTTTGTGAAATTAAAGGGGAAAATCCCTAATTTCTCTTTGCAGCCTTCCAAAGATATGTCTAGATGCATGATTTACAGTGCTTAGAAATAACTGTTAAACACAGCCAAGATGGGAAAACGGATGTATCTTGTAATTAAGATAAATAAATGAATGTTTCTGCTCCCTTCAGTTTTACCTATAGGCTATGTGCTTTCCATGGAATTGGGCCACCCATTGAAGTAATCCACCCCAAGAGTGGCAATGGTTTGCTCAAAATCCCTTAAGAATAAAATGCCCTTACACCTCAAGCACAGTGTGAAAAGGCATAATTATTTGTACACATGTAACTTACAAATGTCCTACTCAACCTTAAAAAAAAAAAAAAAAAAAAAAAAAATTAGAGTTTGGTCTGCTTCTGCTTTTCCTCTCCACACTTTTGATGTTAGATCAAATATGACAACCGTTATCAGTCAGCAAAATGAAGCAAACTCACTCAAAAGCCTCAGGGGTAAGGGATTTCTTTAATCACATTCACACCAATTATGAGGATTTCAGCTATATGTGGTAATATAGTTCAGTATTAACTGTTGCAATTTAACATCTCATGAGGCAAAAAAACCCCAAAACCCACATAGGTTTTGTCCCCTTTGCTACATAAGTGGTGAGGATGAACGTAAATCATGAAAATATATTATCACATCAATTCTCTTGTTCAAGGAATCCAAAGAAACTTCTAGTAAGACTGAATTGCTCAAAGTATACCCAGCCTAGTTTACAAGTGAACTAAGAGCAAATTGCAATCTTCTCAAACCTCTAAGGCTGCAGAAGAGGAAGATCATCTATTTGTGTGTGATTAGCATAGGATTTGTGCGTGATCAGCATAGGATTTGTGCTGAGAAACAAGAACTGAACAGTGGTCAGCAAAGACAAACTGAGAGTTAAAGCTGCCTTTATTTTTATGGGGGCAATATTACCAAGCCATCCTGAAATCTAGCAAAGAAGTCTTGACCAAAGACTCTCCTTTGCTCAAAGGAACTTTGGTTTTGCATTAATTCCAAAATTATTGATTGTACAACATGCACTGCAACAGATAAAAAATGTGAAAAGAGTTTGAGAATGCAATCGTTGGAGTAAAACAGGTAACAAGCTGCGGTACTGAGGGCCTTCAGCGCTCCACCCCTGAACAGGATTAAACAATCAACTTTCCTAAACATCATTATGCAGTATCAGCCTTTCCTCGTAGGAGAGATGCTCCAGTCCCTTCATCATCTTTGTGGCCCCTTGCTGGACTCTCTCCAGGACATCCATGTCTCTCTTGTACTGGGGAGCCCAGAACAGAACCCAGCACTGCAGGTGTGGCCTCACCAGTGTGAGGAGGGCGAAAGGATCACCTCCCTCGACCTGCTGGCAATCCTTTGTCTAATGCAGCACAGCATCCCATTTGCACCCTTTGCTGCAAGGGCACATTGTTGGCTCATGTTCAACTTGGTGTCCACCAGGATGCCCGGGCCCTTTTCTGCCAAGCTGCTTTCCAGCTGGGGGGTCCCCAGCACATAGCGGGGCATGGGGTTGTTCCTCACCAGGTGCAGGACCTTGCACATCTCCTTGTTGAACTTCATGAGGTTCCTTCATCTTCAATTCCTTCAATCCTCATTGCTTCACTCTTTACTGCTATTAGTACATTTCTGTGATGTCTTGTTAATTCTTCCATTCAAGGCAAGTAAGATGAGTTCTAGAAAGCTTATATTATCCCTCTATGGTCAACCATAGAAACTAAGGGATATGTTTTTTTCTAAATGAATTTAAAATCTTGCATCACTTTGTGGAAGAGTAATGGCTCAAATCTGCATTCAAAGTCATCCTTTCCTCAATATGGTCACTACAATACCCTTCTCACAATGAAATTCCATCCTGATGGTTGCATTTTGGTATTGAGTTCCTAAGGCTGCAGGGGAACAGATTATCCCCTAAAGCAGGACTAGGAGCTGAAAAGCACGTTTGATTCCTTCTGAATAAAAGCCATTATAAAAATGCAAGTTGAGATTGTGTAGCACTCCATGAAAAGTGAGTTTGCTATTTCCAGCTTTTGTGCTAGAAAGTATTAGAAAGCATTATCACTCAATCAAAGGTGAATTGAATCTAAAGGGGTCTACAAAATGCCAAATGGAACAGAAAAGTCCTGTGGTAAGGACAGAGGAAAGCAAGCCTGGTTTCTGAAAAGCTTTGCGGTTGCCCAAGAATTTCAGCCATGAAGAAGAAACGGCAGACAGGTAGATGTGGTCTTTTTAGACAGGAAGACACACAGGTGGTCATGTGTTAGCATGAACCTGTGTTAGCATGAACAATAAGACTGCTGCTTGGTATCTGCCTGTGAAAAAAAAGGAAGGTGTAAACCAGGTTGTGCTTATGTTTCTTTGATGGTGGATTTGAGTATGAACTGAGGACAAAGAAGAAAATGAAAATATGAGCTAGTGTATTTCAGTGCCATTTCATTTGCAACAGCTAATAATATAGGCCACTCATATGACAGTCACCCCCAAAGTTATAGAATCACACAGTTCAGAAGTAACAGATGCAAAAAGGATTGTAACAAAAGAAAAAATCAACTGAGAAAAAACTTCTATTATCCATTCGTAGATTGTAGTATGATAGATTGGATCATGGAACTAGAAGAGAAGTAAGGCTTATGCGCCACTGATGATTTCTAGACAATAGAAAGAAAATGCATGGCCAACAAGAAAAACTTTATACATTTTGATATATTGAAGAACCAGTCTGCTCAAAGGGCAAGTCTGAATCCCAAAGTCAAGTTTCATCAGCAGCAGGGGATTAGCAAAATAAATGAAAACTTAATTAAATAATTTTGTAGGCAATTAATTAATAGAGCATGAAAAAGATTTCAAACTCATCTTCCCACTTTATACTAGAATAAACTATCAGTATGAAATCCCATAGATAAATATTTCAACTGTACTCCTTCCTTGCAATAGCAATTACTGTAGGACTTAGGAAATTTTAAGGAAAAAAACCACCTCAATTATCTCATCAAATGAGCTCATACAATTTCATATCTGCAATCAGCTGTTTGATACTGCCCAATATGACAGTTAGTGAAGATAACTAATATTCATTCAAGAGGCAGAAAAGCCTTTTGGAAAAAGTGACTCACTTCTCACTCAAAATCTTCTCACAAGCTTATTTCCACTGTGTCATAAACAGACATTTATTCACTTTAATCACCTTGGAAACATAGAAATTTTAATAGCTCAGAGTAGCACCATGCAAACATGGCTTTAGGGCTTCCACAGCCAGTTGGTAAGTCTTCCTTGCCTTGCCTAGCGCTGCAAAAAGGTACCTCTTCAGTGTCCTGCAGGAGCACCAATCTGCATTTCATCCCCAGTTCCTCCTTCCCATTTCTGAGGTGATATTTCCTCTTAGACCAATATTCTATGCCTCACCATTTCCCATAGCTCTTCTCCAACTTCCTGCTGTAGGTAGTAAGAAACTTTCTTACAACCTAAGCCTTTGTCTTAGGATAAAGGCCATACCCTCAAGCCCAAACAGATCGAGAGCAGAAACAGCGTTGTGGTATCAGAGGTAGGTCTTTGCTGTAGGAATATTTGCAGTCTTGGGTATTAATTCAGGTTAGATGTGCAAGCCAAAAATTACACTCACAGTTGATTTCTAAGTAAGTTGTTTGTTTTGGGTTTTTTCTCGCTGATCCACTAACAACACCTTATTTATGGCACACTGGTACTATAAATCAATTAATTGGATACAACTAAAACCCCTGGAAAGGGGCTGCAGCAGAGCCTTTGAACTTACCAGACACATTACTATTCAAGTGATGATTCAGCCTGTCACAGCATTCCCACCTATGAGGAGCAGAGAACAGTTGAGGCACTCTGAAAAAGCCCTTTGTTTACTACTAGGAAGCAGAGTCACTTCAAAGTGTGACAGTATTGCTACAGATATCTGTAGACCCCCACGATGAACTATCATAAAATTGTTTGGCATTTCCATCTGGTTACCCTGCAGCATATTGCAAAAACAGCAGCAACAAAAAACACATATTGCTATGTACTTTCTAAAACCAAGTATAAGTCAATGGACACACCTGGCTTACTCTAGTTCAATATCCTTAAGGCATTTCAGCAAACCAGGGTGCGGAGACATGATTGGGGGGACTATAACAGCTGTCAGACCACAAGATGAGGCAGAGCTTGACACCAATGTGTGATAGATCCAAGTGCTTATTTGTGTGAGTAGATCATCCAAGCATTCCAAGAGAAGTGCCGACACCTTTCAAGGTGAGAGCATGCCAGCTGGCCTAGTTCAGGATCTGTGTTATTAGGGGAACTAAGAAAAGTGGTTTCATTCCACTCAGAATTCCAATATCCCCAAATCTGCTCATCTTCCAAACTGGAACAAAGTTAATTAATCATTTCAAAGCAATGGAAAGTAAAAAGTCTCAGACATTTGTTTTCCCTTATAGCCAGCCCTGATATGGTGGTGGTATAATGTTGTATAAAAGCTAAATCTGGTCAAGAATCTAAACAACTTATTTCAACAATTTCTGTCACAAGAAAAAGTTCTGATGTTAAGGAAACAGCTTTTTTTCAATTTCAGGTGTAGAACTGTTGCAAAAAAAAACCCCAAACCTAATCAACTGACTGTAATTGCATTATCGTTTGGTAAGCACACACAAAATGCAGAGTTTTGTCTCCTTCAGGATTTAAGGTATCTCTTTGGAAATGAATCAAATTTGCCTTCACCTGTTTGAATGTTGATTGATTTAGCCAACTGAATTAAGTGCAATGAGCATTAAGTAATAATTTTCTGGCTGCAGACTGAGCCTTAGCTACATATTTTGCTAACAACCTCCTGTAAAAATACACACACGCTTATTTAAAGGGGAACTTGTTCATAATCCAGTAAAAACAATTGCAAGCAAAATAGATTAATAACTTATAAAATGTAGCATAGAAAAAAAGAAAGTGAAATCCTATTTTCATACATTATTTTGACATACACATTGGAACCTAAATAAAATACTTCCTTTCTTCTTTTAAGTTTTCTAATTTTAAGGTAACCTAGTTCCCTATTCAACATCTATGTGGCCGCATTGTCCCTCTTCATATTTGGGGGCAATAGAGCAGCTACATAAGCTATATAATAATCCCTCTTTACAACAGCTTGCTGACAAAACAGAATACATCAGTATGTTTGTGAATCTGCCCAGAAACTCTGTTGTTTTCCATGCTTTACGAGCATTGTAACTAAATAGGTATAAAGAAAGAGCCTCCAAGACACTAGCAAACAGATAAGCACAGAAAGCAGTTCAGACAGCTTCAGCCTTCCCAATTCCACTCCTAAGAAATGGAGAAAAATAAAACAGGTTTCACCTTTTTAAGGGCTGTTTGTTGTGAAACCAGGCTGATGACACTCTCCTTTCTAGAAAGAACATGGCAACATGAACAACGAAAGAAGATTTAAAGCTCATTATTTGCTATTATCTTGAGACATGTCAAAAGGCCTATGTTGGAACCCAAAGACTGCTGTGTAACAGTGCAGAAAAGGGATAGCATTATATGCAGTGCACAATCCTCCTAGAGATCAACGTCTGTAACAGGCAATAAAAATCCAGATAAAATAAATCGAATCCATTTGAAAAGAAGTTATACAACTTTGCATGTCTGAACTGGCAAGGAAGAATTTATTTCTGATCAGAAATCTGTATATCTGCAATCTATTTCTAAGAGTGAAGGATGCACATGTAGCTAGCTGCCTAAGAAGGTACAGCATTGATATTACTTGAAACCCAAAAGTGAAAACTAGTTAAAACTGAAGTTGTACAAAAACAACATTAGCATATAAAGTAGTCTGGAGTGAAAACACTTCCCTAGGACAATATTCTCAATGAACTAATACATTGATGACATCTACACAGTAGGTATAAACTGGGTGATGAAATCCAAACGGCAGGTGTAATGTTTTGTAAACAAGTTTTCAGCAGATAATTGTATACAATATTTCAAACACGGGCAGAAAGTTTCAGAGTTTGGTTTGGGATCTGCACTTTTTTGATTTTTTAAATGTTCAGTCCAGGAAACTATCTGAGGTGGTCAGGAGGGACTCTGATCTACCTAAAATTCACACTTACATCATTGTCAGTTGTCACTTTCAGCTTTGGTTTAGAGCATGGAAAAGAGATTTGTATCCCTAGAAACTTTCACAACATCAGACTACTTTAAGTCTTGAAGATAAAATTGTAAGAGACAGCATCGTTGTGGTCATGTCAAGCTTTCATACATTAAGATGGGCTGAATGCCTTTAGCAGATGCCAACATGCCAAATTTTGTTTCCTGCATGATGTTTTTACCATATGAAATCCTGCCATTAAAAACATCCCTCCACACATCCTCCATATTAAGTCAGCCAAGCAGGAAAGCAGCTGAAAAGGAGGCATATGTGCATCTTGCCTGTCCAGCTTTGAGGTGCTGCTAGCAGGTGTGCCAGCTCAAAAGCTATTCCCTGCAGACTGGTGGGTTTTTGACCCCTTCAATCAGCCAGGTTTCCCAGCAGACTACTAATTTTTTTTCATGTCTGCTCCATATAGATATTTTATGTACAATAAGAAAAAAATTTGTCTGTGTTTAAAAAACAAAACAAAACAAAACAAAAACCCAGAGTGGAAGTAAATGTTTTAAAGGAATATTCTATTTAATTGATTTCTCTTGACATTTAGTTTGTGTAAACAGTTCCCCAGGTGGCCTCACATAGAAAAAGACCAAAGAAAATGCATGTTATTTTTGTAATTTTTCTTGTTAATGTCTGTTACAGTAGCAAACTGTGGGTAGAAAAAAACAGGTACAAAACCTACATGGTCGATTTTAAACTCAAGAGGTTCTTTTCCTACAGTAAAAAGCAAGCTGTCTGAATGAAAAATTCTTTACCTTATAAACAAGTGCATCAGTATCATATTATTGAAGTGCTTCAACAAACTGCTTTTCTTGTAGCTAAAGGTATTTAAAAGAGTGGTATGTCCTAAGAATGTCCAGCTTGGGATAGTTTAAGAAAGATTTTTAAAGTGTGCTTAATGTCTGCAAGACCAACTAAGGAACCAGGCACTGGACACTTGAAAAGACTCAGGCCTCCGACGTCTCAGACTGAGCTCACAGTCAAATTGACCTTTACTTTCTGCCTCTAAGGTGCAAAACAAAAAAAAAAAAATAAAAAAAATTGATGTTTAACTCGGGGTGAGTATCAGAAACAGTAAGAGGCAGCTGTCAAACTTAATGAGTTCCAAGGTGGAAATATGACATGGCAAAGATCTCCCTATTCTGGGGTCTTCTTGTACCTGAATATTAAAATGATGAGGCATATGTTCCCCATGGTTTATGTCTGCATTTATGCAAATTTTTATTCTGATTTTTCTTGCAAGAGTGTGATGACAGATAGGTAGTCTTCATATCCATTAGAATCAGAATTTCTTTGCCTCTCAGCAGGATGTAGAACAGACTGGCATACATCCTGGTCCTGTAAAGAAACTAGTGTGCATAAAAGTTTAATTGGAAGAACAAACATTTAGCAGCTCTGTTGCTGTGTAGATGTTATTTATTCTGAAGTTCTTCATTAATACAATTAGACTTTTTTTCTTCCTCTCCTCAGATTCACACCAGTGTTACTGACTCTGAGAATGAATCAGAGAAAAAAAATGCACCTGCTGCTAATTTGTGTATTTACAAGTGTCATTAAATTTGCCTGCTTACAGAAGTTATGTTCCCTACTTTTCCAGAAAATCAACACATTTGACATGACAAAAATCCAAACTTGGAATGAATCCAAACCCCAAAGTCAGATCCAAACCTACATCAAACACTGGTAAAATGTGGAGTTACTTATAGCAAGAGGGGCGGTTTGGGTACATCTCTAACCCAAACCTCAAACTGAATTTTGGATTTGATTCAAAGTGGTAAAACTACAGGTTTCTTCCCATTCTATCCAAATCATTTGGTTCATTTCTTGTCTGAGGTACAAATTACTCAAGCAGGCAATTTGTCCACTGAATAGTGATTTAATCCTTTCTGCAAAGATATAACATTAGAGCTGATACTATAAAGTTCGCATTCATAGATAAAGCATTTGCAGTTGGAGGTGGCCTGCACTGGGAATTCCTCAGGAGGCCCTAAAAACCACAAGATGTACAAACTACTTTTTCCCTTCTAGGCCCCTTTCTTTTTTTTTTCTTTTTTTTTTTTTTTATCTGAGAGTGCAGTTTGAAACTTGATCCTGTTTCAGGAGGTGGGGACTGGACTGGAGCAAGAGGGAGAGGAAAAGAGGAAATTTTAATGCCAACAGAAGTAACACT
Source organism: Buteo buteo (assembly GCF_964188355.1). NCBI lineage: Eukaryota > Metazoa > Chordata > Aves > Accipitriformes > Accipitridae > Buteo > Buteo buteo. The sequence continues at coordinate 35,681,379 of NC_134204.1, forward strand.
CCAGAAGTATGCTCTGGAGAAGTAATAGCATGAAGTTACAACTTGCAGCTGACATTGGTTACAGTAAAAGATCAGCATCCTGCTGCCCTCTGCATTTACTGATTTGGAAGATTGTTTCAGACTGTTTTTCCTACTCCCATGTACTCACGCTCCCCTGGGTTTCCCTGTCTAGCTGATCCTGCAGCATTCTTTCCTCTAACTGCCTTACCATCTCTATAAACAGTGCGCAAAACTCCCAAAGGCAAATTAATTCAATGCACTTCTTCTCCCTGCCTGTTTCCCATCCTTCTCCCTCGTCACCTTCATATGCCATTTTTATTTTTATCACTGCTCTGGGATCAGGGCTGACAGGACATCATTCACCCCTTTGACTCTGTGTGTGTGTCCCAGCCAGGTCCCAACATCTTCAGATAGGAACCAGGACAGCTAAATTAGAAGGGAGCAGCAGCCTGATTTCTGAACTGTGTTACTGAGAGACCAACCCCCAGACAAGACCTTAGAGATTTCCTTGTGGCACTGTTTCAACACGACCAGTATACTGCTTGCATATGCATTGCCTATCAGTACAGCCTGACCCCCACTGCAGCCTCTGGACACTATCACTGTACTGCTAAGTAACACTCGGCCACGCTGTGAGAGCTAGCAGGAAATGAAATCCCCTTCAATTTTTTTGCTTTCTTCCCCCTTTTTTTTCAAGAAAGCAAAACCTGAGGATTTCTCTCCCCTGCCTCTAATTGGTAGGACGTTTGCTCTTAAGCAGTAATTTCACTATTAGCAATTCTTACATGAAAAAGAGAGACACTTTGAAAAACACTTTTCTAATGGAAATCTGGATAAGAAGGTAACAACTGCTGGCAACACTTCTCGCTTGTAGCTGTTAAACACTCCTCACAAGAGTTCTATGCTTCTATGAACAGCTGAGATACCAATTATGCCTTCAGGACTCAAGGAACAGCATGCCCCCTGTGCTGTTGGTGCTGAACAAATACCTAAGAACTTCACTGACGAAATGAAAATACGGAAGTGGCAAAAGTAAGTATTTTGAGTGGAAAAGAGAACTTCAAGAGTCTTGGAGACTCATCCTAATGAAAGGCCTGTCTCAGAGCTGGGAACAAAGTATGAGTAACCTATGTCTGTATTACCTTCAGGATAAACCCAGGTGCAAAGGATAGGAGGCTGTTTCAACTATATAGTTCCTCAATATTTTGACTACTGTTTTCATGGTCAGTGTTAAGTCACTCAGAATGGCATAGTGCACAAGGGTACAGAGTGCCAGGAACTATTTGAAATTCAGGACAAAGCTATGGTAATGGGAGCTTGAGTTCATTGCTAACAATGTAAATGGTAGATATTGAAGTTATACAAGAGCTTTGCAAAAAGACATGCAGTTAGGACCATCCAGAGTAGAAGTAGTATCTGGCTGAGAAACAGTGAGCTGTTTTATGAAAGGTGGTTGCACACATTGTTGTGGTGTGCAACATAGCCCATAAAACTTATGAGCCATGCTGGGCAGTGTGACCTGACCGCCGTTTGTTCAGCTTCATTGGCAGGGTAATTAAAAACAATTGTGTACTTGGAAAGATAACACTTTTAATCCAGCATGTGGCTTGAAGGCCAAACTGAATTTACACTGAATAATGCACATTTCAGGAATCTTTCACTAAAAAAAAAAAAAAAGAAAGAAAAAAAAAAAAGAAAAAAACAGAGTGAGGAAAAAAGCAGATGCCAGAACACAGTTTCTGGATGGCCATTCATAATGAAGCACTGCTGCAATTTACTGTGCCTGTGGACTTACCCCTCTCTTCTTTCAATTATAGGCAGCGGTCCCACGGTGGATAGTAGGTTGGTTTTGTTTAGCTCTCAGTTTGCACTATGTTCCTTTCAGGAGAAGCATTTGGGTGAGCCCTCCCAGAGAGAGGGAAGGAGGGGAGTGCTGGGGGCTGCAGGGGAAGGGAGCGTGCCCTGGGAAAGCCTGAGTGAGCAGCCACACAAGCCAGATGTGACAGAAAGAATGTCTCGGCGACCGGAGGAGGCTGCAGTGCCGCCAACACTCTGAAGGTTATGGAAACCAATTCAAAACAAGCATGGGACCTACCTGCTAGGCCACAGTGGGAAGTGGGAAAGCTGTGTATAAACAATGTTTTTAAAAAGAAACCTATTCTGTCTCCCTCTGACATTTTATGTTTCTCTTTCAAAAGTTAAATGCCCTACTGTTTATTTTTATAAAATCTAACTTTTTTTTTTATTTTCAAAGTCTTCTATTCTCACACTGGGAGATGATCTCAGCATATTCATGTCAAACCTCTGTTTAACTTGGTTCTTGTAACATATCAAGGGTTATGATCTTACTCACTAACTGCTCTTGCAATAATTTTTACAGACAGGGACTGGCATTTTCTGTTACTGGAACTGTACCCTAACAGTTAAGCTTCTCAGAGAAAGCATTGCAAAGTAATTTTTGTTATTTACAAGTGGTTGAAGTCCTTAACAGGATAAAGCATAACTCCTGCAAGTACCTTAGACAAGGACTGATCACTTAACACTACAAAGGACCAGATGAACCAAGGAAGTATCTGCTACCAAGGAAGTATCTGCTAGGCTGTTTACGTATATATAAATAATGCTCTCATCTATATTTGCTAACAAGAGGCCCAGCAAAAGGAATAATATTTGAAAGATGACAATATTCTGAGCTAGCCCAGACTGATATATTTGATGTTTTAATTTGAAGTTCTGCCTGAGTTTTCATCTAACTTCTCTAGAGAGAACTAAGAAGAAAACCAACAAATGGGTTTATCAGAAGTGTTATATGATGCTTATGAGTGGGATACTGTCAAACAGATGATATAAAGAGAAGAAAATACTTGGCAGTAGTAGATGAAGCTGATGGGTTAAATAGTGCAGTTTAGAGGGACCAGATCTAAAATAACTACTGGAATAACTAGAGTTAACCAATATAAGCAGTCATCTGTCTCAGGCCAAAGCTTATGGAAGGCCAACAGTGTTCTGGTGCTGAATACTTTTTAATACATGCAAAACATTACAAGAGGGAAAGGCTTTAGGAGCTCCACATTATAGGGGAAAATACTAACCAGGTAGAGCTTCACATGCTATTGCAAACAGCAAAAGTCAACACCATAACCAGCACATGAGAAGAAATGCAAAACCTTACATCACATCAGCAAAGTGAACAATGAATGAAAGCGCCACTAGTTCAGCTAAATTTTTGAAAGGAGAGATGGATACTGTAGTAGGAGTCATCATTTGAAATACCATTCTAAATGCAAATGTTTTGCATTAGTTTTCAGAGGGACATGAGTACACAACCAATAGTACAAAATAGTGTTATTAATAAAAGAAGGAAAACTACATGCATTAGACAACAGAATGTGAGGACAAGGAGTACTAACTACATTGTTAGAGGCTGATGTCAGTTACCAAACTTGCAGTAAGACACAGGGGACAGAATACACAGAGCATATGCAGAGAATGCAGTAGTATAAGGAAAAAAGCCAGAACAAAAATATGATTTTCAATATGTCACTCCTTCATGAGACAGATCTGTTCATCTCTTTTTTGAGTGAGAACTGCAAACTGCAGCATTCTCACTGTTAGTCAGGGGAGGTTAAAACTCAGACACATAGGCATACAGTGCCATTTCTTCCACTTCACCTATTCAAAGACCCCAAAGGAAGATAATAAGGGGCTTCACATCTATCCTTTTGTCCAAACAGATTACAGGCAGTTAAAAAAAAAAACCAACAGGACAGATTGAAGGAAGAGAGCTTCAGGATACAATGACCAGAACAAGTGGAATTTATTCTTAACACCTGCAGTGTTTGTTTTAGAAGGAAACCCTTGGAGGTCCAGGTGAGGGATACCTCAGGACCTAATCAGGCATTCTTATGGAATTCAGCTATTAGATGCAGTATGAATATTTGTAATTGTGTTTTATGCTGTTGATTTAAGAGTTGGAGAATTAAGTTTGGGCTAGTGGAGGAAGATACAATAACATAGGTTGTTTCTCTCCATGGCAGAGAACCTGGGCGCCCGGGTATCACTATCATACACAGCTAGTCAGCATGAGCTGGAGACTAAACCGGTTGTTCCACAGGTGCCACAAACTGTCATCCCTGAACAGTGAAAGGGGGGGCAGGGCACTCTGTCATTCAGTTTACATCTGTATCTGAGACAAGCAGACCTCATGCCTGCCCTCAAACAAAGCTGATTATCAGCTGGCATTAGGAAAAGACTTCTCCCATGATTAAAATCCTCCATGATTTTGTGACTTGCAAGTAATTTACGCCATCCACTGAGACACTTGGAAACTGTTATAGACAAGAGATAGGCCTAGGTCTTCATTTGTTTGTTCCACTACCATAATTATTATCATTAAGTTATAAAGATTCTGTAAAGATTTGTGAAATAACTTTGTTGAGCCAAAGGTTCAAACAGGCTGGACAAGGAGGACCAGCACTAGAGCAGAAACTGCGTGAAGTGTTCTGCATTCTTCCCAGTTCAGGAGTTGCTCTGTCAGGGAGTCTTCTGCCAATTTGTGTCCAATCACACACAAAAAACCCCCACCATTTCAGGTTGCTACAATAAAATGAGCTGAAAATTAAGAAAAAGATGAATTAATAAGCTATGCATGATTGCTGTCTCATTTGCAGATCTATATCGCACTCCTAGCACAATTACTATATACTGCAGAACAAAACCCTACTGACAGTGCCCAGTGTGGTTGTCTGGTTTGTTTCATCTCATGTACAATCATCCTGGCACAAGTTACCCGTTTGAACGTATACAAACTTCTAATTTTCAATATTTTGCTGCTTTTGCTGACAGTGGACCCAGAAAGGCACATTCACCAGAATGCAAATCTGTTGAGAATATTCTTAATGAATTAGAGTTCAAAACTATAAATATGTATTCTTGAATTTCTTCTAAAAACATAGATTTTTCCATGAGTGGAGAAGATAATGCTTTCTTACAAAAGACAGCAGTTGCACTATCACTTCAAGTAAAAACAAGAACATAATCTATAGCACAGCAGAATTTTTTAATATTAATATATCAAAATCTTGCTGCATGAACACAAACATTAATAGCAATAGTCTTTATCATTTCACTAAGGGTATTTTCTTTTCCTAGAACCTATGCTGGCTATGATGTGAGCTGGAGTTTAAAGAGCTACAAAGGCAATGCCAAAATGTTTGATCCAGAAGCCACTGAAAGAAAGGACATACCATTTGAGTAGTCTTAAGCCCCTACAGAGAAACTCGACCCACTCACTGTAACTGCTGTCACAAAGGTCAGTTACATAAACAGCATCTAGACTTGCATTCATTTTTTTTCTGCAACTAGGAAGACGCTGGCTGCTGTATGAGGTGTTCAGGTCAGGGGTGGAAAGAGGGATCAGGTAAAAATCATGCAATCACAGAATCACATAATCACAGAATGGTTGAGGTTGGAAGGGATCTCTGGTCCAACTGGCCTGCTCAAGCAGGACCACTTAGAGCAGGTTGCCCAGGACCGTGTCCAGATAGCTTTTAAATATCTCTAAGGATGGAGACTACAAAACCTCTCCGGGCAAGCTGTGCCAGTGTTAAGTCACCCTCACAGTGAAAAAGTGCTTCCTGATGTTCACAGAGAACCTCCTGTGTTTCCATTTGTGCCCATTATATCTCATCCTGTCACTGGGCAGCACTGGAAAGACCCTGGCTCTGTCCTCTTTGCGTTCTTCCTTCGAGTATTTATATACATTAATAAGACCCCTGCTGAGCCTTCTCTTCTCCAGACTGAACAGTCCCAGCTCTCTCAGCTTTTCCTCGTAGGAGAGATGCTCCAGTCCCTTCATCATCTTTGTGGCCCCTTGCTGGACTCTCTCCAGGACATCCATGTCTCTCTTGTACTGGGGAGCCCAGAACAGAACCCAGCACTGCAGGTGTGGCCTCACCAGTGTGAGGAGGGCGAAAGGATCACCTCCCTCGACCTGCTGGCAATCCTTTGTCTAATGCAGCACAGCATCCCATTTGCACCCTTTGCTGCAAGGGCACATTGTTGGCTCATGTTCAACTTGGTGTCCACCAGGATGCCCGGGCCCTTTTCTGCCAAGCTGCTTTCCAGCTGGGGGGTCCCCAGCACATAGCGGGGCATGGGGTTGTTCCTCACCAGGTGCAGGACCTTGCACATCTCCTTGTTGAACTTCATGAGGTTCCTGTCAGCACATTTCTCCAGACTATCAGTGTCCCTCTGAGTGGCAGCACCATCATCTGGTATATCAGTTTTGTGTTATCAGCAACCTTGTTGACAGTACACTCTGCCCCATCATCCACATCATTAATGAAGATGTTAAACAGAACTGGACCCTGTATTGACCACTGGGGTACACTGCTAGTTACTGGCCTCCAACTAGACTTTGTTTCACTGATCACCACTCTCTGGGCCTGGCCCTTCAGCCAGTTTTCAATCCACCTCACTGCCTGCTTATCCAGCCCATACATTAACAGGTTGTCTACAAGAATCTTTCAGGAGGCAGTGTCAAAGGCCTTACTGAAGTCCAGGTAGGTAGTATCTGTTGCTCTCCACTCATCTACCATGCCAGTCATTTCATTTACGAAGTTTATCAAGTTGGTCAAGCGCGACTTCCCCATGGTGAAGCCATGTTTCCGATGATTTTCTCAACCTTAAAGTGCTTGGAAATGGTTTCCAGGACTAGCTGCTCCGTCACCTTCCCAGGGATCAAGGTGAGGTTGACTGACTTCTGAAAAACAAAAAAATTAGATTAAAAAAAAAAAAAAGTTTAAAAAAAATTTTTTTTCAAAAAAAAAAGAGTAGATCCACAATGGTCAGATTATATATGCAGATTGATATGTTGGTTTAAAATGTTTTTAAAATATTATGGCCCAAGCAATTTTGGCCAAGGACTCCATAGGCATCTCAAACACAGCATAAAGTCAGTAACAAATATGCAGGGAAAGAAAGCACATCAGATGATTCCACTTCTTTGCTGTACCAGAGTTCAGTACAGGAGGGTTCATTAACTGGACAGCACAATAGGATTCATTACATGCAGTACACCACAGCTTAGCCTTTCAAAACTCTACGCACAAGTTTCCTGTCTCCTCCCACTCTGTATTCTCAGTTCAAGAATGTTATATTTAAAAGCAAAAAGAAAACAACAAGCCCTATATCTGTAGTGCTTCAGGTCTGCTCTAACTTAACTAGGACTTTAGGGTTAAGCACTGTCACACATTCTGATATTTGGCCATCCATTTTTTCCCCTCAGCGTGGAAAAGCTAATTGTTTTGCTGAGGTAGTGTCATGTGCCAAAAGTGGCTGGGAAGGAGTCACATAATTAACTAAGCTCCTGCTGAGAATGTAGACCTTTTTCCCTTTCTTTTCCCTTTCAATAGGTTTCTTTTTTTTCCCTTCTCAGAGCCATTATTAACTTTTCCTTAGCTGTTATAAATTGCAGGGAGTGGACAACCTCAAATCTAACACATGGAAACGCAAAAAAAAGGGGAAAAGATTGCCCTGTAAAGAATTACTTTTAAAAAATTTTCATGTTCCATAACAGAATATTAAAATTCTCTAGGTGCAGTCACAATGAAAACCTTGTGTTTTATTAAAAATAAATCTTGCTCAAGGCGTCCATTACTCATTTCTGAATTAAATAGAAAGCTTTCAAATTTTAAAGGAATAAGAGCTCTTCAGTTGGGCTGTATCTGGCAGCTGTCAATAATATGGCATCTTTTTGATATCTATCTTACAGGTTTTATAGCTATTTTATTGCTATTTTCTGGACACTCAGGGCCCTACCCCAGATCCTGGTAGGAAAAGAATAGATACGGCTGCATACCCTTAATGAAGTATCTTTTTTTCTACATGTTGTTTGCTTGCTCCATGCATAGCCACCATGTTTGTTTGTCGTGAGCTTGGATGGTAGCATTTTCTGTCTGACCTTACCCGATTGCTCCCTTGGACTTTCTTGCAGGCCTGAGCTTCTTCCCACACTAGAAGTTTGAAAGGACATATTCTGACAGGCATCAAAGCCTATCTGGAGAGACAAATGGGAGACTCCGAAGTAGCACACGGTAACATTCATGCCAATTCCTCATCTGGAGGGTGGAAGAAGCACCTGGTCTTCATTAACATCACTGCTATGGTTAATGCATTGCAGGTGTGAAAGTGTGTAGCTGAAATCTGACAAAACACCTGTCTTTCATAGCAACATTAGATCTGTCTAGTGTAGGACACTACCCCCTCATGTATGTTTTATCCTGCCTTGAAAACCATAGTAAGCACTGTCCTGTAATTATGAAATCAGAGTCATCATTTCCTGGGAAGAATTCTTTAACAAATTATACCTAATTACTCTGAAATTACCTTTAATTCACAGTAAAAGCATGGCTAAACTCTGTTCTATAACACCTTCCTTTTTATCTTTATGCAAATATGATTACACACTATCAAACTGGTACAACCAGTCATAATAAACAGCTGCAGCCATTTCTCTGGTTAGTAAATTGGAACTGGACATGTGCCATAGATTATGTTTTCTGGAATGCTACATAAAAATTATCCAGTTCATTCCTTGACAGCACTAATTTTTTCCTTCCTACTTAAGCTAGGAGTGTTTGGATTTAAGGTATTGGTTCACTCCATTATACAGAACTGAAAGGAGAGGAGATTGGATCTGTCTCTGAATTTCTTCTAATACAGTGAGAATTTGAAGCAAGAGCTTGAGCTTACATTTCAGTTTACTATCTCAGGGAGCCAAAACACAGCTTACAGATCTTGCTTAATTAACTTGTTGTTGAGTAAGATACAGATTTGTAAACATATACAACTCTCCCATTTTTTTACGATTCATATTATCAACTTCAGACAAGGCGTCCATTTATATATGCTAGGAAGATAAAGTATTCAGAAGCAGAACTTAATATGGAAAGAGGAAATGCAAACTATTTCAGTATATAACTACACACAAAAAATTACTCCTGAGAAAAATCTTTCCTCAAACACACATAATTCATTAACATGTCATAGGTTGTCTTTGGACACGACAGACTTCTTTCTGAAATAAGGGTATTATAAACTGTTTTTTCCACTTTAGTCTCTTCCAATCACTGTGCCATTTAGAAGACAGTTTTAAACATATTTTCTTGTAAGATGCCTAATTAATATAAATGTAAGTCCCTAGTAGCACCCACCCAAAGACCAGCAACGGTGAAGTTGACTTTTAAGGAATTTATACTCAATAGCAGTTTTTTTCCTCCAGGCAGATGTGTTCTGCTGTGAAGACAAACCTAATGTATCCAACATTCTTTCTTTCTTTCTTTCTTTCTTTCTTTCTCTCTAAGTAGGTTGTGGGAAATATACTTTATGTTTAAATAGTACACAGTAAAACAGGATCTCAACTGTGAGTAGACCTTCAGGAATTACTGAGATACAAAGAATCCTGATGCTTCCAGGTGTTTTCTTACACGTCTGATATATCCCTTTTAGGGTCTGCCTTTTCACTGGGAGTTTGTCTCTTCAGAAGGTCCTCTCAGAAACTTGGAGGAATACAGTCACAAATCAGTTAAACATGGAATAGCAGTTAGGACTAGACTTAATGTTATTTTATTGTTCAGCATTTATTTATTTTAAAAGAAAAATTTTTAGATGGCCCTTTGGAAAGTATACTGGACTCCCTCTAAGCAATTTTTCATATGGAGTTTCCCTTTTCCAGTACAAGATGCAAACAGTGGGCCATGATCAGTTTTCAGAGTTTCTTTAATGAAAACATTCCCTTCTCATTTAATGATTCCAATGCAGGATAATACTCCCTTCTGTGTGGCAAGAATGTCTGACTGTTGAACTCAAACACATAGACTCCTAAACTACTATAATCACAACCTACCTGCTCCCTAAATGTTTTCAGCAGTTTATTACTATTTCAAATATGTTATTAAAATGTGACCTCATTGTGCAATGACTGTCAGTCTTTAAAGGGAATAATATTTTCAACATCTCAGTAGCCTTGTATGGCAAAATTTACGTACACATGTCACTGAGCAAAGAGTTCCCTCATCTTTTTTATTAAGTTTTCAGCTTTCTTATTGAAATAACAAAATTTCTTCATTATGCATCAACAGAGCTGCAGAGCTTGTAGGGGTGCTGATCTGCTGCATTTTGATAGTCTTTACTTGCAGAGTGTGCATGAGTCCTGTTTCTTCGAGCAGGTGGTAGAAGAGAGGCAATGAAAAAGGATCCAGTTGCATATACAAAACAACATTCATCAAAAGGCCTCTGTTAAGCAGTTAGACTTTGTTAGATGTAGTTCAGACTCAGTGACCCCTTTCCTACTACAATATTGAGCCATTCATCTAGGAAACCTCTCGTTCAAGGTTTTTATTAGAGACAGTATGGTGTATAGCGGAAAGGCTCAGTGGGATGGGAGTGCCTTAAAGGGTTCATTACATCAGTATTGTTCTGGCCACAGCTATTGTATGGCAATTTTTGCTTCTTTCATGGAAAATTTCACTCTGGATGCATACATCCCAAGACCCACTAATAGGCAAGCCATTAGCAGCTTTTCCCACTGACCCGTAGTTGTGGATGGGCCAGCTGTTGCACAACCACAGCTGCTTCCTGCTTTCAAATTCTCTGTTCTAGAGCCAAATCCAAAGAAGAGTTTACCTCCAGTCCAGCCTCAAACCAAAGCCCCAAAGTACCACAAAACAGTCTACTGTGACATACTTCCTGGCAGTCCAGGAATCTAAGAGTATTTCCTAAAGTAGTCACATGTAGAGAATTTGTGTCCTTCTTACCATTTCACCCCCTCTGTACTTGCACATACCTCAAACACACCCCCAAAGAAACCCCTAGAAGAACTACCAAGAACTGTAGGGCAAACCTTAACAAATTTTTGTTGAAACAATTCCCATTTTTGTGCAGATATGGCCTTCCCTTGTCTCCCCAGTATCCTTATACACCTTTAACAACTTTTCTGATCATTCCAGCAGCTTCTGACTCTGATATACTGGTCATTTTAATTTATTTTCTTTTCATGAATAGGTAATGAAAGGATTACTGGTTTTCCCTTATATTGCAATTATTTTAAATTGCTTCTAAATAATAGGTTTTTAGAAACACCAAATATTTTTTGACCTGAAAATGAAAATAGAGAACAAATATCTGTCAGCTACAAATACACATAAAATCTGTGTTGAAGAGAGCTCAAATTTAGTGCCTATTCCAGGGTAATGGCTGGTAGTTCAGCTGCCTGTTCAGAGAAGGCGTAGCTGTCCCAGCAGGCTAGCAAACATCCCAGTCCAGACCAGTGCCCCTGCCTGTTCCCTCCCACCCAGTCAGGTAGAGATGCAGGCAATCATATGCCCCAAGGGTACTGGAGATGCAGAAGGAGTTTGAGGTACAAATAAGTTTAAGGGTGGCAACTGAGCTTATAGTGGGGTAGTGATGGCAGTTGAAATAGGACTCAAATTCACAGAAAACCAGACTTCATTCATTTTGTTGTACTTGCATACATTGTTTGATGTTCTTTATAATTCACACTTTATCCTTACCAGCATTCTTTAATGATCCTAACTTAATCATGATTGACCTTCTCTCAAATGCTCTAAAAATGCCATAATGTTGCAGTTTACAATAAACTTGGAGAAAACCAAATCTAAGTGATATCAAAGCAGTTCGTTTTAGCTACAGTACAAAAACTATGATTTCTAAGTCAATTCTTTATTAAGTGTGTGTTCGCATTTGTATTTATATGTGCATGTACTATGCCAGAGCAAATTATTTAAAATGACAAAAAAAGGGTAAAAACAGACCAGGCCAAAGTAGTAAAATAACTTTGGGGATTTTTTAGGAGAAAGAAAGAAAAATAACAATATTTATGCCTGAATAAATTCTGGACACTGAAATATATTTTTATGCAACATTTTCAAATAATAAAATTATCTTTTTTTGTAATGCAAGTACTGTGGAAGTGAATGCATCACTCACCCAAATCTTTAAGTTTTCAGTCTGAAAAGGTATTATACCCCAGAGTGCCTTGTGACCCATTCTGAGCAGTAATTTGTCAAATACTGCAGTACCACAGGGAACAGGCACTCATGAACTGATAAACACAGTTCTGTTCCCTAGACTCTGCACTTAAAAAAAATAAAGCTGTTTGCCAGTTTGGAGTGATGTTATCATTTAGTTCTACACAGCAGCATGCCACTCTGTTTCCATTTCATAGGAAACTGTATCAGTTCTTTCTTTATTCAAGATATTGGCTTGTCTTTTCTAAGATAGCTATTAATTTGAAAGGTCATAATTGTCTTGGAGAACCCTTGAAATGTTCTCAGTCCTTTTAACCATCCAGAGAGCTGTAGAGGGTTTCCAAAGCACAGGGACTTCTGTCTTCATAGTCAGCAACAGAAATTTAATCACCGTACAAATCATCTTCACTCAGTTCCTGTTTGCTGCTAATTGAGCAGCATTATTCCTCAGCCTTTTATGTGAGTGCATCATATAGGTGTATCTCTTTTCAGTATCCATACTTTTACACATGTAACCCAGCAACCCACTTAGGCTGACATGAGGAATTAATTTGCTCCAATACAGGGAGGGGGAAGGACTTGCATGTTTGTCAAAGATCCAGCTGACCAACATCAGAAAAAGACTTAGGCTGTATGCACAGTTCTCCCAACCAGGGGCCTTATCCACCTTTTGTCTTATTTTCTCCATACAGTGGTGACTCATCTTTGTCATCACTAAGATATACAATGAGACCTGGGGCAATAAAACCCTAGCACCATTTAACCATTCAAAAATACCCAGTAGAAAACTGCTGTGCTACTGCCAGCTTAGTGCCCCTTCCTCAAGTCACAGGATTTTGATGCAGAAGGTAGAAAGGGCCGTGTTCCCCTTCAAGGAGAATGCCTGTTTCCAGCAGTCCCTGTCAAATTAAGGCAGGCTTGGATGACTGAAAACAATCAAACTCGATTTTGTTGTGATTGGATTATAATGTCATAACAATTCCTACCGAAATGCAAGCAATTACACAGAAGACTTCAAGCTGTTCACTGGATCTTGTTCTTATGCAGACACATGAACAGCATATACATATATAAGTGTGTGCAAGTGTATGTATTTTTATTTTGTATGCAGTCATATAAATACATATTTTTAAAAAAATCTCATCACACACAAAATGTACAGATGCAGAGCTCTGAAGCAGTGGGTTATAATACTGTTGCTTTGTAATGAAAGGAAGGGAAGACAGCATCCACCTTCCCTGTCTTACACTTCCTGACACATTCACTTTGCTCCTCCATGGTTCCAAGAGCTACTTAAGCCAATAACAACTTAATAACTGGTATTGTGATTAGCTGAGCTTGAGCTGATGTTTTGGCAAGTTGTTTTCATACTCCAGCTGAGTCAGAAAGATTTTCCAGGTGGCTTTCACACAAAATAAAGCTATCCAGAGATGCTCAGCAGGCATTCTCCAAACAGTTCCAGTATTTTCCTGTAACAGTAAAAGAGTTCACTTCAGGATTTATCTCCTGTCTCCTCCACTAGGCCCCATGTCCTGACAAGTTTCCTTCCAACTAAGGAGCTCAGGCAAATGTCTTTGGGATTCGTCAGCCACAGAGGAAGTTAAGCCAAGCATCCTACCTTTGCATTGCTTCTGGCTTGCTTTGCAGTGCTTGACAAAAGGAACCAGGATCTGCAGGCTAGCCACAGTAAGATATATTTAGCCACTATCTACAGACTTCACATGTTGCTACTTGGCACTGTTTCTTGACACAACCCAAGTGTGAAGAGTAAGGAAAACCACATGCCAAGCTGTTATGTACCTCCAGCAGCACAATAGTTTAATTGCACTGTGGTCTGTCTTAAAGACTTTAATGCTAAGTGCTAGAAATGCTTCCTTTACTATGTGGTTTGGAGCAAGGCAGAGGTTAGAATGGAAAACTATCCAGTGTGAAAGACAATTAAAGAACAAGGCATGAAAAGGCATGTTTTATTACAGTAGTTACTACACCTTATGTGTTACAGCTTACCAGCCTAGGATATGACACTTTCTTAAAGAGAAGTGTACTGGTTCTGTTTGTTTCTTTGACTTGATTTGGGACAAGTAGTATAAAATCTGCAATGTCTTCACTTTGAATATTTCTCAAAATGTTAACCTCTGCCTGCTGAGGTGAGGTGTGGAAGAAATTTAAAATCTCTTTGCTCTCACAGCCACCTTGCTAGTTGAGCTGGGAAGCTGTTGCTCTTGTCCACTCCTCTTCGCCTACAGTATCCTCAGCTCAGAGATGCTCTGTTTTAATCATCCCCTTTTGAGTGTTGACTCTTACTTGTCTGTCAGGTCAAAACCACAGATGATCTGCCATTGGCCTTCTGGGCGAACTGGATTGTGTCTCTTTCTTCTGCCTCAGCTTTCCCAAGTGTAAGATGGCGAGGATGGTGCTTCAAGGTCCATAGGTCAATGTTCTAAATAATGGAAGGTTCTGCTGGTATGTACTCAGAGCTGCTGAATCTAGCAGCCCAGCAGTGGTGAGCTTCATGTCCCCAGGCCCGGTAAGTACCAATGCTGAGTACATGCTCCCAAAAGGCAGACTTGCACACATACAAACAATAGATGTGTAGAAGTACCCACAGCCTGCCTCACACACAGAAGAAAGAGCATTTACTAAAGCACAGACAGCACTAACATCTTCACCCTGTTCCCTCTCTGGCTGATCCGGATGAAAGGCTGTTAGTGGAAAATACATACATATATATATGTATACATTCAGTATGGATCCCCCCAGTAACTGGCTTTAGACATTCATCTGTCCAGTAGCTCTGGACTTCATTGTCTCCCAGTTGCTTCGTGCATATGCATACACACACAAACAGGTATGTCTGGTAGCTGGTCCTGGCCCATGGAACTTACCAGTACACAGCTCAGACCCCGGTCTCTGCAGTAGCTGTCTTGGACCTATGGCTTCTCCAGTAGCCAACTCTCAGACCTTCTGGTCTCAACAGTATCCAACCCAGAGTTAGGGCCACTTCAATACATGGCTCCCAAACCCCTTATTCTACTTACCACTAGTCTGGCTTGATGTTTACTAGTGATTGCACACATACACACCCATTCAACATGCAGACACCCCAGTTTCTCCAGTTGCTGGCACCCTGGTGCACACCCCTGTGACCTGTGGTCCCGCATCCATATCTGGCACTGAGCCTCCACAGACATACACACAGGACAGAGCCCCTTCACCCAGGAAACAGAAATGGAGATCAATGGGAAGACAGGGCAGACAGTGCTGATCAGCCTCTGCTCGCACATCTCTGGCCCCTTGCAATGAGAGGAATACTGGACCACCTATAGGAAAAATATCTGAGGCAGGGTCCTCACTATCTGGAGCAAGGTTCCTGCTTTTCTCAGGACCATACACCAAGATGTATTTGTCTCCCTGACACACTAAAGGCTTTTAATGACCTTTTACATCATGAACTGGGGCATTACAGCAAGTTTGAAGAGCTCAACTTCCCTGTTAGAAAGAGGAGACATGAAAAATGCTTCATGAGATTTTCTTATAATAGTGTGAAAATTCCAGCCATCAGCCCAAAGCATGGATGTGGGTTTGGTTTTTAGCCCACTGTTTACATTTATGACCTAGTGGAAGAACTGATAATGGTGGGCAATTCTCATTTTAATGACCAAGGGTTAACCTCATAAACAACAAGTAGCAGAACAAAGCCCCAGGCAAGTTATGTCACCCTATCCCTAATGCATGAAAATAAAAGCATATTCTATTGTTCATCAGTGTTTGTGAGACTGAGGCTGTTTGGATGGAAAAGAGCATAATAGTATTCATAGCTACAGCATGGGATTATGTAGTGACTTTTGTTAGCTGTTTTCAGTGTAGGGTATTATGTTTGTTTTACTGTGCTGACTATCAAATGGTTGCATCTGGGAAACATGTTTCAGAGATGTAATTCTGCACTCTTGCACCAGTGCCTGATTGCAGTAGACAGCACAGACATAAGAACAAATCCTATCATCTGCCTAGCACATTATCAATTTACTACAAACATAGGTCCACTAATTTTAGACTACTCCTAGGCCAAGACACTGATCAAAAGGAGGAAGTATCACAAAATACAGAGTAAAATTAAGTAACCAGATTTATGCCTTTTTTACTGACCAAGCTGACTGAGAAGAGGACCAATCAGAAGCTGAATGTTGACGGAAAAAAAAAATAATGTTCCCCTACACAGGAATGTTTTTAACATAGGTTTGTAGTTAAACCTTTTGTAACACCTTTTTTTATGAAAAGTCAAGCACAAATGAATAGCTCCTTTGTAGAAAAACACCTATTGTTTTTTGTTTTAATTTGTTTATATTTTAAATACCACTGACTCAGGAAGTCCAACAAATCCTGTTTCTCAGGAGAAGAGAGAAAAACATTGTCGACTGACAGTTTTTTGGGAGGATAAATGTTGGTGTAAATCATCCCACCCTTTTTCACTAAATATTTTTTCCAGAGACAGCTGGGCAGCTGAATGATTGCTTATCCAATTTAATAATTTTGATGCTGTTATAAGTAAAGTTCCCATTGTGCATACATATTGCAGTTCCTCTTGTTCATATCTAGGCTTTTGTCTATTGTCCTACCAGAGTTGTATCATTAGCCATCAAGGCCTCATTTTCTCACTAAAGTTAAAAAAACTAGAAGGCAAAGATGGCAAGAGCAGTAACTTTTCCCAACTACTTATATGCTTACAAAACTCCTCTACAAAATTGGTCAGAACTATTGATTGCTTCCCATCAAATTACTCTAAGTGGATGATACATGACCACTCTATGGAAGCAAACCTAGCAAGTCTGAGCAGTGGAAGGGGGACTGAGAATGTCTTAGTATGCACTTGGGGGGGGGGGGGGGTGGAGAAAGAAAAAAGAATAACCCTGCTATGGAAAAGAAAACATGCATGCCTGCTAAAGGAAAGCATGAGTAATTCAATGGGGCTGCTGTTGAACAACAGTCTGTCCTGGTGAAAATATTACTTCTGTAATGCAGCCAAGGTGAATGTCAGCTTAGGTTATCTCCTGTGGAAGTGCCAGAGATGTGGGTGACATCTTCCCAGGAAGACTTAGCAGACATGCACTTTGCTGTGAGGTCCAACTTCAAGTTTTCTTTAGTCATTTTTACTGACACCTCTTTTTGCTTCATACCCTTCCTCCTGCGTAGCTTGCACACTCCCTGTGGCTCATCTTACCCCTATTAAAGAGGTATGCCCGGGTGAACATTCAGGGTAATATCCAGGGTATTTTGGTGCACAGGTTTTTTTCTCTACAATCTACAGTAAAAAAATGAGACATCTTAAACTGGAATAACTCTTTAATAAGTTACATTATGTTTTTAGGAATGAATCAGCTCTTTCTAACCCTTCCACAGAATTCATGTCCTTCCTTTGACCTTGCTGGTCATAAAGACCTGTGGAGTTACCTTCCATGGAAATTTAGGAAGAGAAGGAAGACAAAGGTTTTGTCCACCAGAGGTCTGGGTTCAGTCATGCTTCTGCTTCTGCTAGCCTAAATCTGGAGTAGCCCTTTAGCAATACTAATGCACTAGAGTAACAATGGCATAAGATCTCACCAAGCCATTAGTCCTATAACTTTTTCAGTCAGATGCAGTTACCCAACACCAGCAGTGTTACAACACCTCGAATAGTGAACTGTGATCCCATAGTAATGGTCCAGCTCCTTCCTTATCTCTAATATATACTTAAACTTTGAGTGATGTGAACCCAAGTTCCACATAGTTCCCAGACATTTGGACATACTGTGTACAAAGGCTATATTTCCAGACAATGCTGCTAAGCTTCAGGGAAAATATTTTCTTATTTCCACATTTATTAGCTGAGCAGAAACCACTCTTTACTGCACTGTCATCCACCTGGGAGTGCTGCCATACTAAGAAGGGAGGGGATCTTAGTAGACAAAGAATGGGAACACTAGTAGAAAAGTTAATAAAAGCTCATTATAGCTGCAGCCTGGTTAGCAGTCTTGGCATTCAATTATTCCCTAGGAGAGACTGATGTGTAAAGATCATTTCCTGCTTTCTTATGCACTTTCTACCTCTCCTAGTAAAGAAACTGAATATTTCTCTAATTACTTTAGTGCAGGCTGAATAGAGTGTTCAACAATGGAAATAGCATATTGCCAACATTTTGATAAAGAATTTATACTGCTACTCAAAAATACCTTTCAAAGGAAACTGGTAGAAGCTGAGCTGATTCAAAAAGTCTTTCAAAGGAGTGAGGGAGTGTGACGAGGAAGAAAGGTGTTTCAGAACCAGCAGGATACTCAGCTGCTGTGGTGGTTAACCCCTTTATTACTGGAAGGGTTTTTGCAACATCTTCAACAGTATTGACACTAAAAAGGTATAAGGAGAGCCCATTAACTATGAAATTTCATAAGCAACACTTGCCATGTCAGGCTATATAGTTCACAGCATTGCCATTTACTGAGAGGTCCTGTTCCATGAGATTAAAAAAAATATTCATGGCATTTTCTTTCAAAAGGTACTTTCTGAGATGATGTTTCCTTGTTCAGCACCCAGTCTTCTAGGAGGACTTCCTTCTCACACAACTGCAACCCAGTTCCTTTTTCCTAACATACCCCAAAAAGCTTTTACTAATGGTATTTTCTTCTTGCATCTTGAAGCCTTGTACAAATGTTAATGATCGGGAGACAGTGTAATTAAGTGCTCAGGGTGACAGAAGGAGTCAGTGATATAGCTTGTATTAGAAGATATATTCACCTGCCTATCAGACTCAACATTGCATAAAATAATATTTCTTCTTCACCACTTATTCTCCATAGTTGAATCCCAGGCATGTCCACATGAAAAAAAGAGAAGAGTGCACAGACCAGTTCTCTGGCTTGTCTCCTATTAAATTGGCACTGATCACTTTTGGGAATCATAATGAAGGCAAGACTTAAAGTACAACTCAAGCTGCACAAAGACTGTTGGAAACTTGTCTGCCCTCAAGCAATCCCAGTAACATATAATTTTATTAATCCTTGTTTGCTTTATAGTGAGTATATTTCTTATTTTTCCTTCCTGTTCCCCAACACTTCCAAAAAGAGCCTGAACTATTTTATGGAAAAGCTTAAAACCACTAGAAGTTTAAGTTTTGCTGGAGTTCTTTGAGAGATGGAATGGAAGAAGAGAATGGAAACATCAAAACAAGTATTCTTCAGATAGCCCAAGCAAATAACAAGGTCTGTTCAAAGTCAGTAATTAATCTAGGATGTAGAGCGAGGCCCTTCACTCTGTAAAAGTGCATTGGGTCAAACATGGTACAGTAAGTATCTGTCATGCCAATGCACCAGTGTCCATCAGATAAAATGTTTAAATTTGCACTAGTCATTTTATATAATAGAAAAATTGTTGTTCTAATAGAACACTGTCAGAGGATCAGCGCCTGCTGCTTGGAAAATAAACGCTTCTGCATTCATGAACCAGCAGGAGGCCATTAACCTATGACAATATTCTATTCCATGGGTATTACCTCTTAATTATAAATCGTTTTAAAATGTTCTGTCAAATTACTGATTATATGAAAACTATTTTGCTAGAAATAAAGGGTTTATTAAGGAATTTTATGATCAACACACCCCTACAGCGTGTCTGTAACATTCTGTTTTCATAGAATGAGGCTACAGTGGCAAAAAACATGAGCTAGGAACACCAGGACATGGGAGAAATACACTCCTTGTCTCTCCAACAGCTACTTTTTGTGACTTCCCACAACTTGTCACCATATTAAGTCTTACCACCTTATAACATAACATGTGTAAAACTATTTACTACCTCTATCTGTAAAAAGACCCTGTTTTCAAGGATAGTGTGCTGTTCTTAACTGAGTTTGGCTGAAGCTTGCTTTGTAGGTTAGTGCTGACAAAAATATTTGTGTTTTTATTTCACCCCCTCAGGAACAGAAGAGAGCAAATCTTTCTATGTAAATTTGCATTAATAATAACCTCAGTTTTACAGTAATAGCTTAGAAAAGAAGAATAATTAGAAGATATCAGTAAATTAAATATTAACATTTTGTTGGTTGATGCTCTTTCCAGGTTTGAAAAATAAAAGCAGAATATTAATAGTAGTTACACTTCTAAATTTGATCCAGTGCTCACAACCCTTTTCCATGTGATCTCTCAGTTTAAAAAAAAGGCAAAACCTAAAGAACAGAGCTTCTGGATACCTCTCAACAAACACCATACACTAAGATGGTTTGCAGTTACAATTGAGTGTCTATAAAAAGGAACATTGAGCAAGAACCAATTTCAGTGAAACCTCCCTTGAGTCATTAAGGCATGTGTTAACAAGCCAAAAAATTTCAACACGTGCAAAATAACCATGTTAGAATAGTAAATCTCACTCAAAGCTCCAAACCTAGGAAATTGCCACATCCCCTTACTACAGTCCACTGTGAGAAAGATGCACATATGGTCTTCTGCTAGGAGGCCCCCACAACAGTGGGTCAACTTACATACCCTTCATGCATACCTGGAAACTTTCATGCTTGGCTAACCCTGAGATTTCTCAACAAATGTATATTTTTTTAAGAGAAAAAGATGACTGGAACATCATCAGCCATCTAGAGACAGTCTTATAATTCTATCCACATAGAGGGTCTGTTGCCACCATAAACTGTGAGATTAAAGCTTTGATGCATTTGTTAGAGCCATTCTGAGCTTAATAAAGCTTAAAAAGTCATCTAAAAACTGCATTAAAATTGGCATGATCCAACCCTAAAGTAGCCTCTGCTTATACAGTACCATTACAAGTTTGCTTTATCTCTACTTAGAGGTTTTTAAGAAAAGATAGTAATGATTGTCTCTTAGGTAGTCTTAAGAACAGTCTAAAGTTCTGAATTTGGAGGGCAGCAAGAAAGCTTTCTAAAGGGACATCAACAGCAAAAGGAAGCCTGAGGAAAATGTGGGCCAGCTGCTAAATGGAGTAGGGGAGCTGATGACAAAGGACACAGAAAAGGCAGGGGTACTTAACACCTCCTTCACCTCAGTGTTTACTGGTGAGACTAGTCTTCAGGAAACCCAGGCCCCTGAGACTGTGAGAAAGCCCAAGGGGAGGTAGTTGTACCCTTGGTGGAGGAGGATCAGGTTAGGGAGCACTTAGACAAACTGGACCTATACATGTCCATGGACCCTGGTGACATATAGCCATGAACACTGAGGGAGCTGGCCCATGTCATTGCAAGGCCGCTCTTGGTTATTTTGGAAAGATTGTAATGGCTGGGGGAGGATCCTGTTAACTGGTGGATAGCAAATGTCACTCTTTTCTTCAAGAAAGGTGACAAGGAGTATCTAGGGAAGAACATGCTGGTAAAGCCTCACATCAATCCCTAGGAAGGAGATGGATGAATAATCCTGGAAACCATTTCCAAACACATGAAGGACAAGGTCAACTGGAGTAGTCAGCATGGATTCACAAGAGCAAATTTCCAGCAGCATTCTGCAATGAAGTGACTGGCATGGTGGATGAGAAGAGAGCAGTAGAAATCATTTACTTCCACTTCAGTAAGTGTTTTGACATTGTTATCTTTCTCTTAACATCCTCATAGACATGTTGATGAGGTATGGGCTAGATAAGTGGATAGTGAGATTAAAAAACAGCTGAATGACCAGTCCCAAAGGGTTGTGATGAGTTGCACAAAGTCCAGCTGGAGGCCAGTAACCAGTTGTGTACTCCAGGGGTCAACCGTGGGACCAGTACTGTTTGACATCTTCGTTAATGACCTGGACAATGCACCTTCAGCAAGTTTTCAGATGAGGAGAGGCTTATTCATCAGAGAATCCTGCTGTGATCCAGGGGAACCTAGACAGGCTGGAGAAACAGGCAGGCAGAAACTTCCTGCAGCTGGACAAAGGGAGGTGCCATGTCCCGCACCTGGGGAGGAACAGCTCCAGGCACCAGTACACACTGAGGACTGACAGGCTGGAGAGAAGGCCCTAGGGAGTCCTGATGGACAACAAGCTGACCATGAAGCAGCAATGTGCTCCTGCAACAAAGGCAGCCAACAGTCTCCCTAGGCTGCATTAAGAAGAGCATAGCTAGCAGGTCAAGAAAGGTGATCCTTTCCTTCTCCTCAGCCCTTGTGAGACACATCTGGGGTGCTGGGTTCAGTGCTGGGCTCTCAAGTACAGGAGGGACATGGGTATAATGGATTTAGGGCAGCAAAGGACCAGCAAGGTGGTTAATGATCTAGAGCATCTGTTATACAAGGAGAGGTTGAGAGAGCTGGGAGTGTTCATCCTGGAGAAAAAAATGCTCTGGAGGATCTTTTACATGTGTACAAATACCCAATGGGAAGGAATGAAGAAGAGGCAGCCAGAGTGAGTAGGTTGGGGATGGGCAAGAAGTCGGGTGGGGTCACAGCTGGAACAGCTGACCAGAATTGAGCAAAGGGATATACCCTACATTATGTAGCAGGAGTCTCATATAATGCAGTTTCACTCCTTCTCACTTGCACAGCCTTGGTCTTTGGTACAAGGATTCTCTTTTATACTACCAGCAACTTGCCCAACAATCATAACCAGCACAATCATCAGCACTTGATTAGAAGAAGCTCAAAGAATCTGGGACAAGCAGCTAGTTTGAAGGAAGTGCTGCCAGAGCTTGTGCTGTCCAGTACCTAACTCCACTTACCTCCATTAGTTCTGTCTTTTCAGAAGGCTGGTATTACCCAGCTAATACACTGTGTAACTAAGCAGATACCCAGTGTCTACATCATCATTTGCAGTTTTAGTTACATCAGTACGAGGAAGCCACATTACTGAGAATTAGGTCGGTCAGATCAGCCCTCTCCATATTCTTGACATGAGAAAGATCAGAAATTGCATGGAGCAAGAATCCCATGAAATACAAGCTCCCTCCTTTTTACTTGCACAACATTGCTCATTGCTACAGGCCAAAAGGACTCATGCATTCATCCTTTGTGGTTGCTTTTCAACAATAATGTCACCCTCTCGTTTAATTGTACCAAAAATGGTACAATTTACCTGGACTTTAGTAAAGACTTTGACACTATTTCCCACAGCACTCTCCTGGAAAAACTGGCTGCTCATACTTTTCACTGGGTAAAAAATTGGCTGGATGGCTGGACCCAGAGTTGTGCTGAATGGAATTACATCCAGTTGGTGGCCAGTCACATGTGGTGTTTCCCCAGGGCTCAGTATTGGGGCCAGTTCTGTTTAATATCTTTATCAATGATCTGGATAAGGAGACTGAGTGCAACCTCAGTAAGTTTGCAGTTGGGCAGGAGTGTTGATCTGCTTAAGGGTGGGAAGGTCTTACAGACGGGTCTGGACAGGCTGGATTGATGGGCCGAGGCCAATTGTATGAGATTCAACAAGGCCAAGTGCTGGGTCCTGTCCTTTGGTCGCAACAACCGCATGCAAGGCTACAGGCTTGGGGAAGAGTGGCTGGAAAACTGCCCGGCAGAAAAGGACCTGTGGGTGTTGGTTGACAGCCGGCTGAATATGAGCCGGCAGTGTGCCCAGGTGGCCAAGAACAGGACATCCTGGCTTGTATCAGAAACAGTGTGGCCAGCAGGACTAGGGAAGTGATTCTCCCTTTGTACTCAGCACTGGTGAGACCACATCTAGAAAACTGTGTTCAGTTTTGGGTCCCCCACTACAAGAAAGACATTGAGGTGCTAGAACCTGTCCAAAGAAGAGCAATGAAACTTGTGAAGGGTCTAGAGAACGAGTCTTATGAGGAGAGGCTGAGGGAACTGGGATTGTTTAGTCTGGAGAGGAGGAGGCTGAGGCGAGACCTTATTGTGCTCTACAGCTACCTGAAAGGAGGCTGTGGTGGGATGGGTGTCAATCTCTTCTCCGAAGCAACAAGTGATGGGATGAGAGGAAATGGCCTCAAGTTGTGCCAGAGGAGGTTTAGATTGGATATTAGGAAAAAATTATTCACTGAAAGGGTCATCAAGCATTGGAACAGGCTGCCCAGGGAAGTGGTTGAGTCACCATCCTTGGAGGTATTTAAAAGATGTGTAGACGTGGGATTTAGGAACACGGTTTAGTGGTGGACTTGGCATTGTTAGGTTAATGGTTGGACTCAATGATGTTAAAGGTCTTTTCCAACCTAAATGATTCTATGATTCCATGAGAAATTACTGGATTATGTGGACCTTTGTATTTAATATAGTCTTTAGTAGCCTTTGCAGTCAACACAGCTGTAGCACTATAACAAGAGAAGATTTTTGTGCTACCTTGGATTTTGGAGAAAACAGGTCCTATTTGCCTCCCTCATATGAATGCACGTGTGCAATTCACAGAAGTCACCTTTAAGGTTCAGAAATTTGTCATCAAGTTTTTAGAGCCCTGGCAAAGTACAACACTGCCAATCCTTTTCAACTAATAAGAATACTGCTTTTCTACCTGTGAGTTCAGATAAAGTTGGTCTTTTCATTTTAATCCCACTTTCTCAGTATATTGAAATGCCTTGAATTACTGCCCACATCTTCAAACTACAAGTTCTCCCTTAATGCCTTTTAAAATCATGTTTTAGAATATAATTCTAAGCAATACCATAAATGCCAACCAAAATTTGAGGGAATTGGGCCTACCCCTTCTGCAAACACTTAACAACACTATGCCTTTGTTTGATTCCCACTGGTGTGAATCATGGCCTTACCTTTAAATGCTCTGTCTTTTGTCACTCTAGGCCTCAGTCACTGCTGTTGTCACTGTAATTTTGTCAGAGAATTATCCAGGTGGTGCAGAATGGGCAGGAATACTCAGCACAGCAGTATAATCTTCCACATCATCCTAATGCTGTCTGGCTTGGCTATACTAAAGTATATAAGACAGGCAGCAGTGGAAATGTAATTTGCGAAGAATTATTAGAAGGCAGAGAGCCTCTAATGAGATAAGTAATTCAGAAGTCGTGACACCAATCCTATTTCTCCCAGTAGTATCTTTGGCAGCTAACTGGTTTCTCTCCCTCTCTCCCCTACATTTCTGTGTTCAAAGGGTTAACTGCAAACCAGACTGAAGTGGCATGTTTTACCATGTCTTCTGCATGACTGATACTGCAATCGATCTGCAGCGGTTCATTTTCTCTCTGGAATCTCTGCCTACTGAGAACAAATACAAACACATGTGGAACCAATAGAAAGCAGACCAAGGGGTTTAAGAGCGCTTACCAACCTATGTCAGAAGGTTCTCACTTAACAGATGGGGCAATTAATAAAACAGTCAAGTGGTATGACTGCATCAAGGTGCCTTTAAGTGCTAACAATCCTCTTTTGTCTTACTACTGTAGTGTACAGATGGATTCCAACCAAGAATAAGCACTGCATTGTGCCCATGTTTGCCGTTGTACAGTGTCATAGTATTTATAGGGTGCCAGGTGTCCAATGCCTTTTATTTTAAAGACAAATAGGAAACTGGTTCTCTCACTTCTAATTCCTCCCTGCACTAGCATTTCAAGTGATGAAGTGATCACTAATCAGGGTAGAATTAAACTCTACACGTAAATCAGCCTTTTTATCAATTTGTAAAGGAAGGATTTGCCATAAAATAATGCTAGCTCAGTTAATGTGCACCTTTATTGTATTGATCCTACACAAGAAAGCACTTTATAGGGCAGTGCATACCCTGCAGTATGCCTTGTTACATCATATGTTGATTCCCAGAATTAAATAATGATTTTCACCTCTCATCTTGAGTACGAAATGTAAAACTCTGGCTATTTCCATTTTAAGACTTTGAGGGACTTTTTGCCAAGATTACTAACCCCGGGTGTCCTGACCAAATTCCACTGTCCTCCTCTATGCCTATGTGACATTTTCCTTCCCCTTTCCTTCTCTTTCTTTCCCCTCTCTTTCTTTCCCATTATCTTCTTTCTCAACATTGAACACCACTGCTGGCACAGGACAACTCTCATCCTTGGAGATAGCTGTTCTCAGTTAAGCAGAAACACTTTTGGTCTCCTTTTACATGAAAATGCTTTAAAAATTCTCTTAGGTTCAAAAGAAAGTAGAATAATTGTTGATTTGTTTTTTCCATATGTCACCAAACTTTACTTTTCAGTCCAGGATAGAAGTAGAGCAGTGAAGGTGAGGTTGTTGCCTTAGTATCACTGACTTACAGACCTACAATCACCACATGCTGCCCAGCTGCCAGCTTTTGTGCAAGCAGGGCACTAGAAGGGCATTCAGCAAGACTCTTGATGCACAAGCATTCTGATGATCTTTTGAATTTTACTTTGTCCCCGCGTTTAAGTACTAAATGGAGGAGCGGAGTCTAGCAATAAGATACTATTGCAAGATACTGGAGTGTTCTGGTTCTGTTGTTGTGGTGTGTATTTGATTATGTCACCTTCACATTATTGCTTTGTCATACTGTGCTGCATAACTAATAATCTGTTTATCCAGTCATTTGGGCATTATTGTTATTATCGTTATTGTTGTTATACTTTTTACCTCAGGCATACATCAGAAAAAACAGAAGACTAATTTCAGATCTGACTAATCTCAGAGCAAATAGGAATGAGGATCGTGAAGCTTCATCAGCTTCAGAAATATTCTGCTGATGGTAAAGTTGAAAAAAAGGAGAAAAAAATGTTTATTTTGATCTTTATTTCTCCTTTATTTTATACATAACAATGGCATGGCCTCAAACTATTTTTCACTCTGGTGACTAAGGTTTGCAGGATCAAGTCCTGGCTATTATAAATGTAATGAACCTGTCAGCTCACCGAAAATTGATGGAGTTGCCCCCACCCATTTGTGAAATCATTAAATTAAATGCCACCCACAGAGAAAGCTCTTCACTATGACCGACGACGACTACATGCAGTTTCTCCAACTGATATTTGTTCCAATTTCAAATACAATTTGCTGTTGGTTTTCTTTCACTTTTTTGTTTTCACTCAGCATATACACCAGCTAATCAGTTCACCAGGAGGAGCAATACTTGACTATAGACAAGACTTCAAATTAAAGCTGGAGAATGTTTGTAGGAAACCTGCATTTGATCAAAATGAATCAAAATGGCTGTAATTCAAAGACCAGTTATTTGCAATAACCTAATTAGAAACATTGATAAGCTTCAATCTGGAGCAAAAACTAAGTCTAAAGATATGCAGCATCATGTAAAGAAGCTTCAGCCAGCCCTAACAAAACTGAGTCCTACATCTGCACTAGTGCCAGTTACTCCTCTAGATAGTAAGCTTGGCAGGCATCTCCCAAAGTACTGCAACCTTGCCTGTGCGAACTGAGAGAGCAACATGTTGCCGTGCTCGGTGGTGTGCCATACTGGCCCACACCTTTGTGGTGGGCTGCAGAGAATGCAGACAAATTGAGGTAGTCTTACTGCTGTGTCTACAATATGTCATCCTTGTCCAAACATCCATAGCCACTTGCAGTAAAAAGGAGAACAATGCTAGAGGAAGGACTACCATGTCAACTTTTCAGAATAAAAATGACACGATTCTTTCCTCCTGTGGGATTTTTATCAACCTTGTCATGACTAAGGCCTGGTACTAATGCAGCTGTAGGACTCAGTTTGGTTAGGGGTGGCTGGTTTCTTTGCCTCATGCTAGATTTTCAGTATTTATAGATTAAGACATTACTTATAGAGGAGAAATAGCCATACTGGAGTTCAGCTGGATTCTCCTCACCTACTGCATCCACCTACAATTAAGGGAATAAGTGTCTACAGTGATCTATGGATGTGTAGACACCTCATGTGCACAGGAAAGAAAGAAACTGTAGACAAAGCACATCAGACAATTCTTTCCAAGTTGTACCATATTATGGCAATATACTAATGCCCAAGGGGGTGATATGTTGCAGCAATTTCCATAAAGCTTAAACTGTTGGATCTCCTCAGCATTTTCTTCTATACCTTTCAACTTATCTATGTCATTTTTGCAGCATAATAGCTCTTGTATGATTGGTCAGATCCTCAGTAGGTGAAAAGCATGTAACTCCACAGAAACCCTCAGTCTACACCAGCACAAGTTCTGCTTTGCAATGGGTCTATCACTGTAAGGCAACACAAATGTTCTTATTTCTGACCAATGAACAGAAACTCAACTTTCTTATTGTTATTCAAATTTTCTGCCAAAATTGGTTATGCTCTTTGTTGGAACCACCATTACTATTAAGTAATTGCTGCTGCAAATGTGCCGGGTGGTATTGCACACCAACACAAGGCCGACATTATAAATATCTTCTAGTTCAAGAGCCTTTCACAGTAGCAGAAACTCTTTCATAATTGAACAAATAACAACTTATTTACTGGTGTCTTATTTCTCATCCCAAAGTTATTGGAAGCTTCTTTCCATTTCTTAACCTATGTGTTTATAGCAACCAGATCTGGAAGTCATGACATTCCTATTCCTTTTATTCCACTGACAGTCAATGAATTCAGGATGAAACAGAACAGAAAACCAAGTTCTGCAGGTTTTCCCATGTCCTGTGCAGAGCTCCTTCAGAGACAAGATAACTGATTTGCACCTTCACCACAACACTCATGGTCATGATTTGCATGTTTTGCATCCCCTTTTTTAAAGCTCTAGCTGCAATTTACTTCAGAGGTTTCAGAAGATGTTTGTGGGTCTCACAGACAAGCAGGTATATTTCTAGATATGCCTACTGGGAAGAGATAAAGAAAAAAGCAAATTCCACTTCCTAGTTTTGACTCTCCTTCAAATACAGTCTGATTCAGCAGTTTCTTCCTGACATGTCTTACCTTCTTGGCTGCTGCATAGATAGCTAAATTAGCTATTCGGTTGTCTGATTGTACATGTATAAAACTCAACAATTGCTTCAGACTGCTTTTCAAGAGGAAGGCATCAGAGACAGCCAGAAGGCTTTCAGGTTGGAGGATTGCAGTCACATAAATGCTCTCACACTCTTCTCCATCTTAGGAGCTTCCAGGACTCAGCACAGCACTAAGAGTTTCAGAGAGTGACTGGGAAGAAGATGTTGCCCAGGCAGCTGGGGAGCATGCTTGCTCAACACGCCCATGCTGCAGCTTTGGCCAGCTGGACTTGCATACAATGCCCCACAGAGATTAAAGGCAACCATCTGCACGATGCTAGGATGGCACTAGTGGGACAAAAACACCTGGTCTGCCTTGTGGTTTGAGCTGTAATGGACCAAATAAGCAGAAGGACATGTGCATTGCTCAGTGATGGTGGAGATGGATCTAGTCAGATCAAGCTAACATAGCAACTAATGCCAATACAGTGTACTAGAAATGAATCCCAATGGGCTGATCACATACAGAAGGGTGGTTTTGGTTCCATGCATATTGTAGTGCGGCTGATGCACAACCTACCAAAAACCAAATATGTGTATAATCCATCAGTTATATTAAGCCCCTGTTCTGTATTAAGCAATCACAATCACACCCTCTCCCTGACCCTCCCCCCACTTACCCATGCAACACACTAATCTAACAGCAAATATTTTAATAAAAGACTTCTTTCATTTTGTATCATGCTATTGTTTTGGGAAAATAAGTTTATAGTTTTTGTAATGTCCATCTTCCCTTTCCCCAAACACACTGTTTCCTGCCAATCATGCAGGAACACAGAGTGCCAGGCACTTTGACAGGATGTTTGTTTGCTGCAGCCGCTAGCCAAGTTGCAAGTCTCAGCACTTATACTGAATATCCAAGCATAAGAAAATGTCTTGAACAATTATTTTAACATTAATAGGATTGTTTATACTCTAAAAGAGCAACAGATTATTCCCAAGTGAGGAAAAGTTGCTGGTGAACCCATAACCTTCAACAGTTTTCATATTTTAACAGTTCTGCAGAGCAGATATCAGAAAACTTACAACATTCTCTTAAACACAAGTAGATCTTTTCAGTATTGCAAGTAAAGTAACAGGTAATACCTGCATTCCCCAGGCTGAGAGGCCTGAAGGCAATTTTGCCATTTTTTGCAAAAAGTCATCTAAAATAGTCACTATTTAGCATTCTATAGGCACATTTCTACTGTGATTACAAAGCATCGCTATTTCAGGACATCAAATATTGATGTAACACTGTAAGGTATAGTAGGAAGGCAATCAGATGGCCTGCCATGAATCTCAGTAGCTCATTATGCATTTTTTATGCTCCACTCCATACTCTGCTGTTAAGTTGCTCTTGTATCTTCCAGATAAAAACCACCTGGGGCATGTTTGGATCCCTGTGGCAGAAGAGGCTTGGTCACTTTATACAAGATGGTGGTACTTGTGCCTGTTTGTACAGAAGAAAGTAAGGTCCTCAAGACAGATGAGATCTTGGCAACCACTTAAGCAGTGGTTTGTGGAGTATTATTACTCTTTATTAACTATAAAGCCACCCAGGAAGGAGGATTAATTCAGAACATAACTAAAGGTTCACACTGATCAGGGGATAGAGAATTAGTCTATTCACAGTCTTACGTTTCTCTCTGTCAATACATTCTTAAGTGTTGGAAAGTTTGTGTTTATTTTCTTCACAATATTCTATGTCTCCTTACATATCACAAGTACTGCAGTGAGTATGCTCAGACTCAGGGTGCTATTTGTTTTCTCAGATGGAATAAAAATGCAGTATGTGACAACACCTAAGTTAACGTTTGAGGCAGGACTTTAAAAAGCCACAGGTTCCTAAAGATATATTTCAGCATACCTCAAGATTCAGTTTAGGGTAAGACGATGTCCTGGTTTCAATTGGGATAGAGTTAATTGTCTTCCTAGTAGCTGGTACAGTGCTGTGTATTTTAGTTCAGTATGAGAAGAATGTTGATAACACACCGATGTTTTCAGTTGTTGCTAAGTAATGTTTACTCTAAAGTCAAGGATTTTTCAGCTTCTCATGCCCAGCCAACAAGAAGGCTGGAGGGGCACAAGAAGATGGGAGGGAAAAACATCCAGGGCAGCTGACCCAAGTTGTCCAAGGGGGTATTCCGTACTATGTGATGTCATGCCCAGTATATAAACTGGGGGAGTGGAGGCGAGGGATCGCTGCTTGGGGACTAACGGGGTGGGGGTCAGCTATTGCACTATGCATCAGTTGTATATTCCAATTCTTTTATTATTGCTGTTGTCATTTTATTAGTGTTATCATTATCATTATTAGTTTCTACTTTTCTGTTCTATTAAACCGTACTTGTCTCAACCCACAAATTTTACTTCTTTTCCCGATTTTCTCCCCCATCCCACTGGGTGGGGGCCATGCAAGCGAGCAGCTGCGTGGTGCTTAGTTGCTGGCTGGGGTTAAACCGTGACAGACTTTAAAAGATGTATGCGCTGAAGTCATATAGCTGCACAGCTCTGAATGATGGAGTGTCTCCATTGCCAAACTAACAATATCTTACCTTCTAGGCACATCCATAGTTCTTAGATTTCCAGCTTGCATCTTTTCTCAAAACGATCAGCCGTATTACCCCACAACAGCTCGTTATGTCTGGACTTATGGGTAACTCAAGAAAAAGCAGTGCTTTCGAGAAGCCTTCAGAAGGGGCTTTCCTGAGTTGTTGACTTGTACCTACCCAGAACAAGCCAGTAACTGAGCCTGGAGACAGTGATCAATAGCATATTGACTGGGTTTTTTTCTGCTATTGACTGACTGGTGAAATTCACTTCCCAGAGATTTAATTCCAACTGAGCAAGAAAAAAAATCTATGTAAACAGAAACATACCTGTGTCACAGTTTATTTAGCCAGACCCCTCAGAGGTGTCTTCTGTGTCTTAATGGTCTGAGACCAGTGCATATGCATTCTCTACAGCCTCTGCTCTCTGTATGTCCAACATAAAAGCCTGATCTTTCATCCCGACATCCTCAATGGACTGAAGCCAAAGTGACCTCCCAAGTCCACATTATGATTTGCAGCTTCTTCACATAACTGTGCTAATCACATATGTGGAAATTATCTATGTCCTCAATGAATCTTATAGAAATAAGGTCCTGTGTTTAAGGACCTTACAAGGACTCAGAAGAGGTAAAGTAAGTTTATTTTTCTGCTAACAGTCTCCTGTTACATCACAGGGTAGATTACTTTGTCTTCCTAGCTGTATCTGGACTGAGTGTAGGATGGGTACCATTACATACACCATGGTCCTGTGCCCCCAGCTGCCAGGGCTGGGGACATGGCAAAAGTACTCCCTGGCTCAACTGGGCCCATACCTTTCAGCAGAAATCCAGACACAGAATAGCACTACCCTGGTTCTGGGTCTTCACTTGAATATAGAGCTGGAATAATGTCATAGCAGACCTGGGAAGCACTCTCTAGATGCACCAGACTACATACTGGCCTTTGCCATAATTGTTCATCTGTAGAAAGACAGTAAAAGTATTTGTTTCCTTCTGCACTTAGACTCCATAGATTTAAAGGTTTTTTTCAGCTAGTGAGGAGCCGCAAGGTTTTATAAACAGAGGTTATGTGTTTTCATAATATGTACTTGCTGCAACTTCTGTCTGGGCTCAGGCTTTCGACATACTGTAGATACAGAATGCTGAAGATGACATGTACGTACCATGCAGCTGTGAAAGGTGTTACTCAAGATCAGAATATGCTCTAGGCTGATCATTTTCACTGCCCTGTGTAAAGACAGCCTTTCCTATCAGCCGTTCTCCCACAGCAAAACCTGGAAAATAACAAATGCAGAGAGACGACATGCAAAGAAAGACAATATAATGACATGAAGAAATAAATCAAGCCTGCTTTAGGTCATGAGGGTTTGGGTTTGTTTCTGTTCCATGCTGTATTTTAGCACTTAGGTACTGTGGTGACTGAATGTCTATCGAAAACAGATATATCAGCTAGATTAAACAAGCAGCTTGTTTTTTTCCCCTGGCTGTAAATATCCATGAATACTGTCACAAGACCTTGAGGAATTTTCTTGTTCAGGACCCTAGAGGTCACTGACCATATTGTTCTACCCAGGCATGTTAAAGTGCGGATCCCAAAAACCACATGGGAGGGGTACTTCTTCACAGCTGCAGGGAAAAATTGTTTTTAAAACAAAAAGCATCAGAAATCATAACACAGGCTTTAGTTAGAATTGAAAGGAAAGTACAAGCAAAGTTTAAATTGTGGGTCTGAAATCTCATTTTAAAAATATGTTCACATAGCTATTAGCTACTGAAAATATTTTAATTTTCAGAATCAAGCTGTTGCAATTCTATTTCACAGACCCTGCAAACAAAAGAAAAAGCAGGTATTCTACAATAAGAGGCAAGCTTCACCCAAAAACAGAGAGAAAGGAAAAAAAAGGGGGAAAACTAATGAAATCAGGGGTTAAGTGAATTTAGTTCTGTTCCTTACATAAGTTTTGGTGTTGTAAAATATGGCACGTTTTGTACTGTATGTTCCCTCAGAAAGCCAAACAGAAACTTGTCATCATGGTTTTGAGAGCACAAGGCCTCTCCTTTCTCATGTTTCAACTAAACAGTCTCCACTTGGACTGAGGAACATATCATATATCATAAATCACTCTCTGATAGATATTTGGCAGCTAGTCAGCACCCCAGGCTATGCAATGTACAGTATGGAACATTTTTAAGGTGGAATCTAGATTTTGCAACTTAAAGACTTAATAGCATCTCAAAACATTTTACTACTTCCTGGTACAAAAAAAAAAAAGGGCGGGGGGGGGGAGCCAAGAAAGCAGAATTCTCCATATGGTTTTAGGTTCTGAATAACACATACATACATACTTACATACATACATACATACCCTAAGCCATGAAACTGTAAACCTGCAGGGTTTATTCAACAGAATGAAAACAAAAAATAAATTAAGGAGCATGATTACAGCTAACTCTTATAGCAATGAAGTAGCAAAGAAGTACTGGAATCTATTTTTCGTCTGTTAAAGATCTTAACTATTTCATTGCCTTGAAAGACAAGGGGGTTTAAATACCCAGGCACATATAGTCTAGACTCTGGTGGTTTTGCTAAGATTTCATCCGAAGTTTTTTATCTTGTCGGTTATTTATGAATTGCAGTGCATGTATAAGGGAGAGAGAGCACTGATGAGAAAAATGACATTAAGTAAAGCGCACAAATGATGGTAATTAGTCCCTTCATCGCAGTGTGTCATTAGTTGATTCCAGAAGGTATCCTTTATCATAATTTCAGGGCAGCAGCTAGGAAGTGTGTATTGATTGACAAGGTTATGCAAGAACTGTTTCCCTGAGTTTATGCAGTGTGTCATGGGACACTTATGGGTTAACTTTTATGGTTTTGGGACGTGTCGTAGTGTTCTCAATGTACTTAGACTGAGCAGTTAGAAGGATGAAATGGAAACAGGAGGAATTGCAGAACATGTGGTATGGGGGTTGGATTGGAAGAATCAGAGACGCATGAGGAACAAAAGAAAGCTGCTGCACAAAATCCAGAGCCAGTTAAATTGAAATTAGGTATTATTGACTTTTTTGAAGAATCAAATGTGAAGTTCTAATTTTTTTTTTTATTTAAGCTCTAGTCTTATTAACATTTGAGACTGCAAGCAAAATTACACTTTAAAAAATGATTTTGCTTAAACTGGATTATGCCACTTTTGTTTAATTTATGCAGTGTTTTTGCAATGGTTTATTTTATTTAAAATGAGACTATGAAAAATTAAAACTCAGTCACTGCTTTGCCTTAGTCAGACAGGTTGTTCATGCTGAAAAACTACCACATTTATATTTAAATCCAACCACTACTTGATTATCAAATTTAAAATCGAGGACAAACAATCCAGAGCCTTCTGTTCTTAAAATGTTGAAAAATTAGGTAAACATTTTGTGTATTAACCTCTCTCTCTGAAGTTTTCTAAAGCTAAGCATATAAAATTTGGCAGGCAATACAACATTGCACATTTCCAAAATGGTCAGTACAATGACATGGAACAGAGATGTTCTTCATCGTTACTTGCATGTTCGATAGTTTCACTCATCATCTGAATATCAACAGAGAACTCCGCAAAGTAGCTGATAAAATGCATTAGTGAAAATACATTTTGTCTGCTCTTTATAAAGACAGTTCTCTGAGTGGGCAGCAAGCTATTTAAAATATCAAGAAATGAGAAGTCTTTACTAATTTCTGTCCTTGCTGCTCCTTCAACTCACAGTCTAAATGATTAACATCCTGTTTATATAGATGCATATGCCTACTCAGACATGCTACAATAACATGCTACAAAGGTCATATAGTGGTTTCTACTCTAACCTTCTTTTCCTGTATCTCTGTATTTCAATTTTTCACTTTTCAGTCTTAAGAAAGAAGGTAGAACTTTGCAGTATTGGGCTATACCTGGAGGAGACTAATTTATTATTACTTAGCAGGTCATGCTTAGCCCTTGCAGATCTCAGGATTTCCTACAAAGCATTTCTTGTTGTATAAATACCCATGTGCATGTTTATAAACTATTTTGTACTGAGAACTGAGATAAGGTTAAAAAAGTGGTACAGTCCACGGATGTGTCTATGCTTTACAATCAAGCTCCCAACATTCCTGTTAACAGTTTGTGAATATATATATTGAAATGAAATATTAATTTAACCTAAATTATTAATATCATAGTTGCAATATATAGTTGCAGTAAAAAGGTATAGCCAAATAGACAGAGATATTGCATACAGTATTTAAACCTGATAGTCTGGCCCAAAACACCATGAAAATCAACATAATTAATCCTGTACTCTGCAGAACAGTTTGAATACACACCAAAAACCTTTTTCCTTACTACCTTTTCAACAGCTAAGAAGACCATGTTCTTCCAAATGCTTCAGCTAAGTGTTTGCTTTCTTGTCTGGATATTAATGTATTAGAGCATTACACAAACAATTTTAAGAAGGATTCACACTCTGTCATTCCCATATGCAAACTTTGTGTATGAAACTGCTAGACCTGAGCCCCACCAAGACTGGTAGAGATTTTTTGGTGTTGGTCAATGATGAAAGATAGCTGCATCCTCAGTACTAGACTTGCTGCCTTGGTCTCCCTAATGGCCCTTTATTTCTGCAAGCACTCCCTCAAGTTGCTGCTAAGAAGGGAGATCAAATGTAGAACTGACTGTTTATTGGCAGACATCAGCAGATCAACAAGAGGGCATGAAATGGTTCAAGAGATTAAGCAGAGCACTGTCAGAGTGCACAGACTAAGGAAATTACAAGCCAGGCTGTGGTGGACAATTAGATTTTGAATAGCAGTAAAGATTCTTTGGGTTATGCCAGCCCATACCATAGTACCATAGTTTGGATGTCTTTCTAATACTTATTACATGGAATTAAACTATTTATTTATTTTTATATATTTATATGTATTTTTAGTAATTTTTCTAATAATAATTACAGTTAGACCGCCACTGTTGTGCAGACTGCATACTAATTGAAGGCCAACTTCATAGTTGTCTTAATGGGCTTTGAAACAAATCACTGGTAAATTATGTATTGATGGAAAGGAAAAGATAATTGTACAAACTCAAGGAGAAAAACTGTTATAGTAAGTGAATCATGTACCCCCAGGGGCTTTTATATTTTGTTCTAACAATACCTATCAGATGCAAAATGAAGAAACTCATAAAGCAAGCATTTCAAAATGTCTTGTTAATATTAATGTAAATGAAGCTTTGCTAAAATTTCAGATGCCTGTCGTGGTTTAACCCCAGCCAGCAACTAAGCACCATGCAGCCACTCACTCACTCCACCCCCACCCAGTGGGATGGGGGAGAAAACCAGGAAAAGAAGTAAAAGTCGTGGGTTGAGACAAGAATGGTTTAATAGAACAGAAAAGAAGAAACTAATAATGATAATGATAACACTAATAAAATGACAGCAGTAATAATAAAAGAATTGGAATATACAAATGATGCACAGTGCAATTGCTCACCACCCGCTGATTGACACCCAGTTAATCCCAGAGCGGTGATCCCCCCACCCCCACTCCCCCCCAGTTTATATACTAGATGTGACATCACATGGTATGGAATACCCCCTTGGACAACTTGGGTCAGCTGTCCTGGCTGCGTCCCCTCTCAACTTCTTGTGCCCCTCCAGCCTTCTTGCTGGCTGGGCATCAGAAGATGAAAAATCCTTGACTTTAGTCTAAACACTACTTAGCAACAACTGAAAACATCAGTGTGTTATCAACATTCTTCGCATACTGAACTCAAAACATAGCACTGCACCAGCTACTAGGAAGACAATTAACTCTATCCCAGCTGAAACCAGGACATGCCTCATATATTATTTTCCCCATTGGAAAAAACAAACAAACAAACAAACAAACAAACAAAACCAGCTAAATAAATCCCCCACTACACATAGGGAAACCAGCAAACTGTTCTTCAGGAATGGGTTTAGCTACAAAATTAGATTTTGTCTCTCTTGGTAGACAACACCGACACACTTCAGTGAGTCAGACTACAGCCTGACTGTACTCTTGTACAGGAATGTATCAAACTTAGTTTTCCCATGTCTTGAGTGAATGGAGTGGGTAGTCCAAAATGGGGTGTAACTGGTTCTAGTCCTGGTGGTGTCAAGACATCACATCTCTCCTGAAGGAGACCTTTTCTGGGCTAGGAGCTTCAGAAGATATATTACCTCATCTATGATTGACCTCAGCATGATTTGCGCAAACACTTCTTAAGAGCTGACCTATGAATGAACAGCAAAAGGAAGGTAAAGTAGTAATGTATGATAGCACGTTTCCATACCTCACATTAGTACAGGATAGGAATAAAAAGATGGTAGCATGGGTTTATGTCTACTTAAATGTGTCTAAATCCATATTATGTCATATGACTGTCTTAGCATTGACATTGAGGTTATATAAATTAACCTAGAACATGTTATTGAGAGAACTTCACTTTGCTTTTTAGATGTATTTTGGCTATATTAAGTATTCACAGGAAAAACAGAATTATTGAAGTGGAAAAACCTGGGCACCTCTAGAGTGAGGCAGCTCTAACTAGGTATATTAAAGATCTTATTTTAATATTTGTTCTTTTCTCCTGTGTCATAGATCTCAGATGACTTCTTACACCTGAGGAAATGTTATGTTCATGTTTAAATCTTCAAAAGACTTTTGTGAGCCTACCTATAAGGCTAAAATTAGGTGTCCACTGCCACTGAAATTCAGTAAGTTGGATATCTAAGTCTGTAAGTTATCTTTGAAAGTGTTAGGCTTGTTATACTGAATAAATTATTAAATTGAAATTAATTTTTCAGTTGTATCCTCAGCTTCAGTCTGAAACAGAGCAGAACAAAAACATATCTTCCTGTTACCTTTGAAAAGTGTCCACTCAAGCAAGCCTTTTCAGGCTGTTACTATTAATAGGGAAATAAAACAGATTTCAGCAGACTT
Source organism: Buteo buteo (assembly GCF_964188355.1). Taxonomy (NCBI): domain Eukaryota; kingdom Metazoa; phylum Chordata; class Aves; order Accipitriformes; family Accipitridae; genus Buteo; species Buteo buteo. The sequence continues at coordinate 35,719,763 of NC_134204.1, forward strand.
AACTACAACAGAATACATTGCAGCCATAAACTCTGAATTTTGTTTAAGTATCCACAGTTAGTTTTAATTCCTCCCTGCTTCTTTCCTACATAATGTCTATTTAGAAATACTTGAAAATATACCAAAGAGGGAGAAGAGAAAAGGATGTGAGGGAGAATAGAAAGGGATGCTTATTACTAGAGAAGAGTCAGTCAAAGTGTTAGTCTTCCTTTCCTCTAAAAGAGCAGCCTTGATGACTAAAATAGACTTGATTTTTCAGGGGTGGGAGGGACAACATTATGCATTATTAATTATAAAATGGGCTGTATAAAAGGGAAAAACTGACAGGCTAGTAAGATTTCCGATGAGATGTTATCTTCTATAATTCAATCATCACACTTATTAAACAAAAACAGAAACACACTTCCACCAGTGAGGTTAAATAAGGGGTCCCAGACACTTCATTAGGTTGTGGACAGAACAAAACCTTTGACTTTGTGTCTGACAGCACAACAAAAAAAGGGCATCTGGGAAGAACCACACTACTTTTTCAAGGAAACCGGCTTGCACATTTTCTCTTTTTGATGCCGTAAATTGACCATGAGTGCCTCCAAACCCTAAAATGTTTAAACAGGGTGTCAGCTACAGGAGTAAAGTTTTACTATTTCCTGAATAACCTTTACTCTTCTTCACAGAATGGATCCCAGCCAGCTGCTTTCCAAGCTATGGGAACACTTCCCATAAACTGCTATTTCCATGTGAAGATAAACAGCAGTGGAATCCTTTACACTCAGAGGACAGATATGAATATGAGACAAAAAAGAGGAAATAAAGAAGGAATAGCCTCTACAGTGAGCTAAAACTTGCCTTAGTAGAGGTTTAATTCATTACACTTTTACTAATTGTAAAAGTTCCAGCAAGTCCCTTGGGAAGAAAGACATGCGGAAGGCAGCTTGGCTGCACATGGTGCTTCAGGTGCCAGCATTTCTGGTAAGGGGATCTGTGGACATACCAAGATGCAGTATGCAGTGCTTCAAGGAATGGCAATGGGTTTTGCACAGGATGAGGAGAACCTGAGCACTTTCTGTGCTAGGAAGCCTTCTAACTGGTCTGGAATGTATGCAGTGTCACTCACAGTGGCTAGAAATGGCTTCTTTTATATTAACCTAAAAGCCAGTTTAACAAGCTGGTCTGACTCCACAACATTTTCTTAAAATGCAGCCATAGAATGGTCTTGTCTGATTTAAAAAAAAACAACAAACAAACAACAAAAATAAACCTCTTTGAAACCTAAACAAATTGTCTAATGTTAAACCACTGCTAAAAAAAATATGTACTTTTGGACCTTGTAGCCCCACACTGGATGAGTAGATTAGTCTTCCCTACTTGTCTTACTTAACCTGCTGTTTCAGAGAGTTGATCTCTCCCCATACTCACCATACACCTTCAGAAATAGCACTGCAAATGTCACCATAGCATGTCATTGGACAGCACCAATCTGAGGATCTGATTTGAGAAATTGTTCTTAAAAGAGCAGCCAGTAAATACAAACTTCTGAACTTGGCCTTCTGTAGAATAATGCTGTCTAGGGCCAGGCATCGCTTGGTAGAGAGCGCCACAAAATTATCACCACAAAGACCCCCAGTAGCAGTGTAAGACATCTGCTATGGAAAGTAGGCATGGCAAGTAGCGTATAATAAAGGCTAGATGCTTCAGCCTAACTCCAAAGGAACTGGTTCTTCACATTATGAAAGTTATAAATTATGGCTTTGCCTAAAAATGAGAACTCCACTCCCATTAAAGAAAGAAAGAGAAAAAAAAAAAAAGGAACACAAAAAAAAAACACAAAAAAAACCCCCACAACTTGCGGTTTTGGAATACTTATGCCCTGTCATCTGTGAGGTACTAGATGGGGCACCTCCAAGCACCCAGTCAGACTTAGAAACCTGATTTGGACCATGTCTTTCATTTGGTCTTGCTATTTAAACACTTTGAAGAAATTCAGCTGACAAGGCAAACAGTAATCCACTCTATTTTTATACAATGGAAACACAATCAGAATTTATTCATGAAGCATCCCCCCAATTAAGCATGTTGTATTAATATACATCCAGCCTTCTACGTAGTGAAAACACAAAGTCTTTATGGTTACTGACAAAACCCACAGTTCATCATGTTTTATTCTCTCAAAAGGAAGAAGTGACTTGGCCAGATTCCTGGGGGAAAGATAGCTTGTCATATTTGCCAAGATTTACTTGTGAAAAAGCACTCAGGATGATATTTTTTGTGTGACCCCCACTGTTTCTGCTTTGAGCACCATTATTAGAAACTGAATTTCAGGGATTCATTTGAAACCAAAATCACTAGCAGCCAAGGATGGCTTTTCTCTACTGCAGTCATTGGCTCCTCCAATTAGTTATTAAAAATTTCCTTATAATTATGATTGCATATTTTAACGTCATGCATCTGGTTCTGCCTCTCTCCCCATTTGTTTCCCTGTTCCCAAGATAATTACACTTTGACAAAAATTTATTGAGACATCTGTTTTTTGCTTCAGATCTCCAGGTCATTCTGCAGCCGTAACAGCGGCGCAGCACAGCCCAGCCATTTTCACCAAGGAGGGGGCTGCAGTAACTAAACTGATGGACAGATTGGGGGGAATCTCAGTATAAATCTGCCAGCTGGTTTAAGGTGGAAAGTGGCGAGATACTTGGGAATGGAAGGGGAGAAGAAGAGTGTTGTCTTTCTGATAGTGCTATCCTTCCAGCACTTCTAGTTTACCTCTAATAAAGCTAACTTGCACAAAATCAGCAGTGCCAGCAAGCAATCACTCTGACTGTCAGGAAATGCTGAATTAATGCAGCAAGGGACCGGTAAGACTGGCAAAAGTAAAAGGAATTTTTAATAGCACAGTAGACACAGATTAGAACATTTTGTGAAATGGCAGGCAGGAACAAATCAATTCATTGAAAGGAGGGGGCTGTGAATTCAAATACATGGCCTATGTGTTTAAAACCACTGCCACCCTGGCTGGCCCAAAGTTGGAGCTGTAACCCAGATTACATTTCAGCGTCCTGTCTTGCATGGGGCTACCTTAGAATTTAAAACATACAGGAGGAAAATGGTGTGATTTAAAGGCTGCACCATCAGATGTTATTCAGGAGAAGAAGCAGGAACTAGAATGCTTTGTGTGTGCTGCCACAACAACTTAGCCTTAAAATTAACTACCAGTCTCCCTTAGCAGTGGTAACCCTTCCTCTTTTCCTCCGTTTACTTTGAGCATGTGTTACAAATATTGTGTAGATGGTCAGATGTATTTCCCATCTCATGAACTACCAAAATAGCATCCAAAATACTCAGAAAATGCTGACATTAACCCAGCATTTATGTTCAGCTAGGGTAGTGAGAACTTGGAGAAGTTGTTATTGGAGTCTAAAGGGCACTTTGACAAACACTTCCCAAACCCCAAACAAACCAGAGTTTATCATTATGAAAGCTCATCTTAGCTAAATCCTACATAGTGAAAAGTTTCCTGTTGCTTTGTAGGAGTCCTCTTACAAAACACAAAGTTAACCTTTCTAAAGTTAGCAGAAAAACTTAACTTTTCCAGCCTTTCTTTAACAAGAAAAATACCCATTTTGTACCATGGCATCAGTGACTTATTGCCTCATCACATTTTGGAAGGCAGGAGCTGCTTTCTTGTAGAAACCAAAGTTTGTCTTACAGTTATAGGAAATGAACTACTTCTCTCGAAGATGTGATATTTCCTCCATACTCCAGGGCGAGCCCTGTGGCTTATGCTCTAACCATCCCCTTAATGCAGTGTAAGAAAGACAGAGTGTTCATAGGCCACAAAAGGAGTTACTTTATGCACTACCTATTTTTATGTGAACTGAAATTTTCTAGTAGCCATCCCCTGAAAAGAAAGGTGCATTGCAAAGAGAATAGATGATCCTTATTGCCTGTTAACTCCACAGACTAAAAAAATACAAGAGAAACTTGTATATATAATAATATAACACAGCAATTCCTTGGATTAGGTCATTAGGATCAGAAGGAAATAACTTTAAAATGGTACTATGCAATTGCAATTGCAAAGTTTAGTTGGCCTTTACAGAGAACTTCTTCCCTTGCACCTCAAAGTGAACACTGGGCATTTCTGCTTGCTTGACAATTTTGTGGTGGGTACCCTTAGTAAGCAGATCTATTTGTCTCTCTAGTTTCTTTGTTGTCACCTCTGTTTTAATGGTCTCCATGTAAACTGTTGTATCTGAGCAAAACCAGCCTGACTTTTAGAAGTTAAAGAGGTGTGTTTTGGGGAAAGGAGGGAGGACGGACCTACTACCTTAACTGCTTCCCATATCTCTGAGAAAATAAATGCTTCTACATCCACCCATGATCCTGGGGAAGCAGCTGAATGCAGGGTGCATAAACTCATAAGCACATGGACCATTGCCAAATGGTGTTCCACTTGCTCATCTAAACATTGCCCTTGAGAAATTGCCCTTTATGGGATATATGAGGTGTAAATTCAATCTCCATCTTCACTCAGTTTCTGTCATTTACTGAGCTTCTATTGCCAGCTGTGCCAAGCCACATCAGTTGGAGTAGTGATGAGTATGTCAGCTTTAGAGTTACCCCAAGAGACCCTGCAAACTCATCTCAGATGTAGAACTCACTTCAGTCTCAGATGAGATCATTTAGATGATACAGGCAGGGTATCTGCATGATATCTCTTTTGCAGCATGAGGGAAGTGCACTGTTGAAAGAACCTTATAAAAGGCTACTTAAAAACAAAAAGGACCTCGGGCATGGTTCACATTTCTCATTACATTTTCTGTAGATACAAACATGATGACCCAACTGAATGTGTAGGGAAGAAAACAAACAAATAAACAAACAAAACTCACAAAGCAAAATAACATATTCCTTGATTTTTCCATGTATTAGTACAATCAAGTACAGTTCATTTAGCTTCATGAAATCTCTGACAGTGGGCATTGACAAAGAGGTTGAAATGTATCTAGGACAAACGACGACCCAAACCCCTACAGCTGAGGTGTTTGTTAAAGCCATATGTTTTGCTGGCTGCTCAGATTTGATAAACATTACAATGATAATGACCACTGCATAACAGTAATTTAGTCTACAGACCCATTCATAATTTTTTCCTGTGTCATTGTTCACAAAGGCACAATGTATGTGATTTATTAAAATAGAAATGTTTCTGTAAAAGTTTAGTGTGTGCTCTTATTTGTTGACTGCTATGTGTTCCTGTGGTTTAATGCATCTGTTTATGCCACATTTGCTATGGCAAGTTTTATCTGACACAAACAAAAAGCATTTTGATTCCTGAATTAATAACACGCAAATCAGAAGAGTGATTAAACAAGAGCCATTCAAACAGTTTGAGCGAACACAATATTTTAGTTTAATCCAATTAATAAAACACCAAGTCTTCCTCTTGAGTGTTCAAAATTGCTTTGTTTTCACAGGTAACAGTATTTTACAAATCTTCAGGACACTTCAGGAATGTTTTCAGTAAAAGGAGATACAAAAATACACTTGCTGCTATCTTTCATGTTGCATTTGCACAGTTCATTGTAGCGACTTACTAAATTGGCTTTTTGGAAAGATGTTAATCCCATAATAATGCTGTCAGTGCTCTAAAGATGTTCTTAAACCAAGACCAGCAAAAGTGTTATTCTTACTTTATCTCTCTCCAATGTCAGGTTTCTTTATTCTGCTCCCACCTTGAATCTGAATTTATTTCCACTGTGAGAGCTCTCAAAGTATTGTATTTGAACCCCAACATGTCACTGAATTCCAACACAAGATAGTGCAAATCCTATACGGCCCAGCAAGAAGAAGTAAAGGATTTTAGTTCTTCTAAAATGCAATCCTGAGACTGTATCTCAGTCATGAGGCAGAATCCCAAGCAAGAAAAATTTTGTGCATTCTTGATAGGAAAAAAATGGTTTGGTACTCTTCAAAACAATATGTGTACACAAAATCATTCTTTTTTTCCTTCTTCTCTTCAAGCATGCAGTACCACAAGACCTGAGTATCTCATGACATGAGAATTAACAAAATGAGAAGGCATGTTTGGGGATGTTATCTGAGGAAAGGTCTAACAGAGTGATCTACAGCCTGATTTTGGAGTCACAGATCCTGAAATGCCTGACAGGACTCCAGCAGAAATCAAACATTTAGCCATACTACAGGAATGGCTGAGAAACAACAAGGTATGTTTCTTGCATTATTTTTCCACAAGCTCTGCCTCTTGCAGGAACTCCTGTAATCGAGCTGCAGCATACCTCTGTATGCTTCCCTTCACTCCAAAATTATTGTTGTAGAACAGGAGAAATGCCTGGTCTTTGGACAGACAAAGTCACTGCTTCATAGTTCATCATATTCTGGTACTGCACAATTAGTCTTATGAGTTTGTTTTGTATGTCTTCTCCACCTCCTTGTGACCATGTACAAGCCTTATCTTGCAGCTGATAAGAGTAACCTGAAAGGGTCAAAATCATTTTGAACAAGCATTAATCTTAGCTAGTCTTTGCACAGCGTATGTTGAACAGAGGGTCCCACTCTTTTTTCCCAATCCCTGGGAACAGTGTGAATATGTAGTGATGGCCTCCAGCAGGTTGGGTCAGCCTTCAGCTTACTGCACACAGAGAGAGGAACTGCAATTACTCACATTCTCTGTCTGCAATGATAAAACATGTGCAGCCATTAGAATCTGTGCTGTTGGCCAGAGCTTAAAAGACAAAAAAGTTCATTTATTCCTTTAGCCATAGAAATAAAAAAAACCCATCTGCTTCATGCAGACCAGAAAGTGTAGGGCAACTGATTGGTTCAGCTGGCGCATAAGCTTTACATACCATTGCAGAGTCTTCATTTCCCTGTCATAAATCAGTCACAAGGCTTACTACTGCCTCTTCCCTCAAACTAGCTTACTTGCACAGCTACACCATTGTCTGCCTGTCTCCGCTGTTACACTTCAAGGAGCTGCCGGGACATTTTCTCTTGCTGTTACTGAGCTAGAGCCTTTTCAAAGGAAACCGTCATGCATCTTGTTTTGGAAGTTCACAGGAGAGGAGGTATTTCAAATTCCTTACAGAAGGAATCCTACAGCCGCAGGCTGGCTCTTAGCCCCCTGCTTCAGCCAGCTCCATCACGCCCTGTTTCAGACTCCTGATGAGAAGGGAGTCCTGCTTACAATTGTGGACATTGTTCTTGTGTTAGCCAATACTCCAGGAATTGAATCAAGGTCTGGGCTAAGTTAAACGAAGTAATCTAAGCATATGAAGTATGTGGCAATGTTGCAGTTCAGTTAGAACTCATTTACCAGCATTTTCCCCTTTCTGCACAGTCTTTCCAGGTTTCAGCTGGAAACAAAAGCTAGAAGACGATAAAATAAGCATCATTCTTGTAGTATTTGTACCCCAAAGGAAAGGACATTCTTGTGAATCCCCCAAGCAAGCTGGATCTTGTGAGAGTCCCAGGTAAAAATATTATGCAAACGTCATAGGTAAAAATATTTTTCTGTATTGAGATAATCCAAAATTTATACCACTTCCCAGCATTGCCACTGAGAAGCTCATCACTTCCTCTATGACTTCATTCAAAGAAATCACTTTTCAGCAAAAACAACAAGGCTGCCAGTAGCAGAAGGAATTTGGCATAAGCTGTTCCACAAAGCAATATCAACTGCGGCTACTAAAACTTTTCAGTTTTCCTGCAGCAGCACAAAGTACAGCTGCACAGCCTCTAATCGTAAGAGTAGATCAGATGAAGGGAAATGGCATGGATACTGTACTGGGTGTAGGTGTCAAGGTGTTGGTAGGGGGTGGCTGCAGGTGTAGCCTCTGTAGAAGAGTTTGGGGCTGCCCCGTGCCAGACACAGATGGCTCCAACAGATCCACGACAGGACACAGCTGAACTCATCAGCCAAGCTGGTGACACCTTGGGGAAAATATACCTAAGAATGAGCAAAAAACACTGCACAGGCAGTGAGGAATGAGGAAACAAAGTCTGAGGAACAGCTCTGCGAACACCAAGGTCAGAAAAGAAGGAGGTGGAGGAAGAGCTGGAGCAGAGATTTCCCTGCAACTCCTGGAGGAGACTACAGTGGAGCAGGTATTTCCCTGCAGCCCATGGAGAGGACCACACCAGAGCAGATATCCGCACTGCTGCCCATGGAGGACACCATGCTGGATCAGGTGGTTACTTCCTGAAGGACTGCAGCCTGTGGGAGGGACCCCACTCTGGAGCAGGGGAAGAGTATGAGGAGGAAGAAGCAGCAGAGAGGAGATGTTACAGACAGACTGTAACTCCCTATTCCCCATCCCCCTGTGCTGCTTGGATAAGGGGTGAGGTAGAGGATTTGGGAATGAAGGAGTGAAGTTGAGCCTTGGAAAAAGGGAGAGGTGGAGGGAAGGTATTTTAGTTTTTGTCTTTGTTTCTCATCCAACTCTATTTTTAACTGGCAATAAATCAAATGAATTTTCTGCAAGCCAAGTATGTTTTTCTTGTGAGGGTAATTTTTAAGTGACCTCCCTGTCTTTATCTCGATCCACCAGCTTTTTCATCTTATTTTCTCCTCCCCATCCTTTTGAGGACAGGGAGTGATAGAGCAGCTGGGTAGGGTCTGGCAGCCAGCCAAGGTCAACCCACCACTGACACAAAAGGAGAAATTCTCATTTCAAGAAAGTTGAAAGCAAACGACACAACCTTCAGGTCAGCAAGAAGTGATTTTGAACAGCCAGATCTGGTTCCTCTAGAGAACATGTTAATAAGCTCTGTAAGGAACCATAGTGAGTCTCAAGCATACAGACACAGAGTTCACCTACACAAATGTCACCTGAAGTGTTAATAGTCTGCTGGGGAAAGAAAAAAAGACTTTTTTTTTTTGAGAAAATTAGGCCCAGATAGAATTCAGGAAATACTTCTTTGGTCTTTCAGTAGATTACTGAAACATCAAACTTAAAAAAGTAAATCAAATTTAAGATAAAAAACATGGGAATCTCTCAGACAGAAATCAACATTTTAAAACTAAGTGTGGATTAAGTGCACAGTTCATTTTGAAAGTGAAGGGTAGATTTCAGTATCCATCAATACATTTAGGTTCAGAACTGAGAACTTTTTATTTGTACATATAATTAAATGGTCTGGAAGTAAACCTCCAAATAATTCCTGCTTCTATCACCTCTACTGTTACCACATTTACCTGTTCCTTTGCACCTTCTTATCAGTAAGTCAGTCTTCAGCAGTAACACAGAAAGAAGATAGCGGAAGGAAATCAAGCATTACACGTCCAAAAACAGACATCAGCCAAAGGCGCTAAGTAACACAGTATGGCATCAGTCTGGTTTGAACTCCAGTTATGACAGTTAGTTAATTTTATCCAGGTATTCCTGTTTTGATATGAATATAATTTTTGCATTTGTTGGAAGAACAGCTTCAAGAAAAGATTCATATTTTACTTGAAGACAAGAGTTGAAGAATCTACCATCTCTTTTGGCTGCTTATTAGTAACATTAATGTTTAAAAAAATATATTTTTTCTATTTAAATTGCCCAGCTTCAGCTTACAGATATGTTCCTAATATTTTTTATCATGTATATTTGATAAAGAAAACAGGCCAAGCTCTCTAAATTTCCCATGACAATGCCTTTTCCTGAATTCCAAGTGCATCAAATCTTTCTTCCTCCAAGGTGTTTTTTTTCTACTTTAGAAGTTCACCTTTGAACTATTACAGGACAAGAGTGTTGCTTTCATTACCATTGCAGATACATGTAGAAGCCACAGCACTACCATTCATGGGTCGGGCAAAACACCTTACTCACTTCTTTATCCTATGTTGCTTCAGGGCTCAAGCTGACTAATTTTGCTCTCTTTTAAAACTTTTTGAAAGCCATCACTGCTATAATGTTCAGTATTTCTTGTATTGAATATGTGCTGTAGTCCAGCCCCTTGGCTTGTTTGTTCTGATTTTGTTTACCAGAACATTTTGCTGTTAGTTTCAGCCTCCTTTATAACATTAACTTGGCTGGGTTTTTTCAGGTTTTTTTCAGTTCTCATTATTCTTTATGAAATATTTATTTTTCAACCTGCCAAACTACCCATTCAAACTGTAACACTTTTTCAGTCTTTTGGAACTTCCTTACTACTTAATATTTATTAAGTGAATCTATTTGCAGGTATAAATAGCCTTTGACCCTCTTTGAGAACCCCTTTCTGGCCCTGTGTGTTACCTAGTTACTGTTTTTTGCAAATAGTTAGTGCTTTTCTTCCTCAGTAAAGGACTGATAAGCATGTCAGCATCCTGATGGCATACAGGGACTTTATTCTGCTTCTTTCCAAATAGAAACACCTTTAATGGAGCACTTTTCTGAACTATTCTGTCTTTTCAGCATCTTTATTAAACTTTTGCTATCTCCATTTAGTAATGGCCCTGTTTCACTGCAAGAGTTTCTTTGTTCCTGACGTATTCTGGCTCCTTCTTATTCTGAGTCCTGCCAACCACGTTACTTTCCTTAATATCCTTCATTTCCCTCTATCAATTTTGTCATGTTACATCTCTCCCTTTCTGTCCATTTTTTAGCAGTCAGTTCCACTTGCCCACTAAAGCGAGATGAGATTTTATGCAAAGTTGTCTCTTTCTTTGCAGGCAGCCTGGGTTTCATAACTGTTTAATAGATGGTTTTAACTGCCTCAAGAAGTCAGATGACTATGTAAACATTCTCTTTGCTTTCCTCCCCCCCTCCTCTTTTTTTTTCTTTCTTTCTCTTTTGGTTTTTGGGGTTTTTTTCCTTTGGTGGAGGGGGGGTGTTGTTTGTTGGGGTTTTTTAACATAGCATTCAAATTCATCAGCAAAAAGAAAACAGATTCTTTTATTTCCACTTGAGAAGATCAAAATCCTACAAATATTCATGAAAGTGCTCAAGTCAGAAAAAAAGGTCTTGCAAGGTGACTGTAAAAATAGTTGTGAGACTACAATTAAATTTCTTACTGTTTTGTGCTGAATAAGTTAGTTAAGGAAAAATGGCAAGCCCAGTCAGCATAAACCTACTCAGAAGACAACTATCTTGGAAGTGTTTAAGGTAACAAAACATACATCAAATGAAGAGATTTAAGTTGTTACAGCAACAGAAGTTGCGACTTGTGTTAGACATGTTAATAGCAAGAGATGGGGTAGCACTTGGCTCTCAGCACATCATCTGCACGTGATTATGATTTAACAAATTCTGGACTCATGTGTACCATACAAATCCCTTCACAATTAATGACATAGATGCTGAACAGACTGAAGAATGGCAGCCACTTGTTCAATAGTGACTAAATCCACTTCTTAATTATTTTTGGAAGATGCTTGTGTTTTCTATTCTGTCCTATTGACCTAGGCACCAACTCCTGTTTAGCAGCTGCAAATTTATTTTGCATTATTTATAGTTTTTGTCAAATCCTTCAGATCTGCTTATTAATCCTTTAAGAATGATGGTTGATTCAGGAACTTAGAGATAGCACTTCCCCCAGCTCAAACTGCCCAGTCAGCTGAGAATCTTCTTCTACAGCAAACCTTCAGAAAAAGATCAAAATCTTCTCCTGGTCACATAAATGGAAAGCAGATAGGTAGAGGAAGCACAATTGTATAAACAGGATTAAGAGGCAACCTCATTTTAATTTGTACAAGTCATGTTGAGCTTATGGTTTTGAAAGCTGTTTCCCAGAGATGTACTTCCTACCACACCTAAAAGCATAGAAGATCATAAGATCGTTAAATACCCAATTCATATTTTACAAGCTTTGCTAAAATTTGCCACTTAAGTCCAAAAACACAGCCTTTTATTACAGGTCATGACCTAGGACTTCAAAACAATTTAGTGTGACTTGATACCAGCTTTGTATTTTGTAAATAGATCTCTCTTCTCCTCCCTCAGAAGAATATAAAGAAAAAAAAAAACCACCAGCAGTGTTCTCAAAAACGAAGTGTATGGCTTGACCATGTAGGAAACCCCCCATTATCCTGGAGCAGCTGGGTGATAAACACGACCCACACTGGGTAAATGAGCCTGCATTTTATTCTGGTCTTCCAGATGTTACAAATGAAACTTTGTGTCAAAATAACTGCAATCTATTCTTTTGTGTATAAGTCATCTCCCTCAAAACCTTGAGACCAGTCTTTCCAATTATTATTATTAATATTTCCAGGAATATTAAAGTAGCGCCTAGAGGCCCTACCTGTGGACCTGGAATTCACTGGGTCAGGTAGAGTACATGTGCCTAACTGAGGGCGGGGGGTGGGGGGGGGAGATAGTTTCTGATCCCAGCAGACAAATACAGTCAACAGATGATGGAGAGTACAAAGGACAGCACAACTTAACTCTGTCTCATCTGTCTTAGGAACGTTTCAAGTTTCAGACATATTCAGGTAGAAATCCTATAACTTGGTACCACATTTTGTTTTTCTCTGCAGCCCTTAGATGTTGGTAAACATTTATAAAAGATAAATATTCAGTCAAGCAATAAACTGTATCAATCATGATGACAGACAACTGAATGAATAAACAATGGAACAGCCCTAAGGTATCTGTTTCCAAGAAATTAAAGAGAAACAAAATACTACTAAATGGAAGGGCTGGTGCATCAAGACAGGAGGAAGGTTTCATTTAAGTGGAAAATGTGGGTTCCTCTTGTGCTGTTTTTGACAGCAAAACAGTGGCGAAGCATCAGGCAAGACCAACATGAGTGCTCCCCTGTCTTCCTTGATCTCTGCAAATGGCAAATCAGGCTGTAATCCAGCAGTGCATTCCTGCACTTTATTGACAGCAGGTCATATCTTCACCTTACAGTGTTTGCCCTGCAGACTTTTTCAGTAGGTCACTTCTGTTGTGCTCTTGGAAGAGCTGTTCGGCTGCAACATGCGACACTGTTCTGTGGGACACTTGTTTTAGTTTAAAGCTGGTTCACATTTGCTTGTGAGCTGCCTTGCCATACAGATGTGCATGTCTTCAGCTTTTTTATTCTGATCACTTTCAATAAAGCCATACTTTAGAGAACTTGTTCATGATATTATATACGAGCACAGAATTATGGCAAATGGGCAAATGCTTTCACCTGGGTTCTGAACATTTCATCAAAATGGTAACAGAACCCTGACGATTATGCAAAAATGTGTGAAGGAACATCAACAATCAGGTAATTTGCTAACATTTCCTCCAGCTGAATTTCCTCCATGCCTATTAGTATATCAACATCACTGAAGTAGCTGAAGAGAAAGAAAGAATTTAATAAAAAAGGTGAAAACAGTAAATCAATATAATGTCAACAAGTAAGTAAACACTCAACTTTGGGAACTTTTCTCTATTCACCCATTATTCCTGGGTGTGGGCTTCAACAGTTCTAGTCTCCCACTGCAGAGGCAATGCACTGGTTATACTGGATGAGGCAGCTCAGCCCTTTACTCCAGGTACAGAACCCATATATGGAGTAGCGTACTTTTAAGGGGAATTTTCATCTTTTTCCTAAGTATCAAACTTGTTAAATAAGTCAGTTAAAGTTGTCTTCACTGGATCAACTTTGTGCTTTCCCAAGTTCCTCTCCAGAGAGGCAGCTTCAGCAGTAAAATGCAATCTAATTCTACATTTTTAGCAATGCAGTCTATACCCTCTGGTTTTGAGGCAGGAGTCATTGATATTTCCTTTCTTCCTACAACTGCTAAGGTGATGGCATCACTGGAAATCATATCCCTATATTTATTTCAAACCCAGGCCAGACCTTCTGTTTAATCAAAGACAAGTTGTGGGAAGTTAGATGATTCTACATATTTCAGTAACAACAAAGCAGGCTAGTACTAGAAGCCAATGCAAACTGGTGAATATTTTCATTCTTTGCAAGGTTTCTGTCTTGCAAGGAAGCTTTCCCTGTAGAGGAAGCAGTTTTGATTCCTTCATTCAAGCTAGAAAACTCTGTGTTGAAGGATTTGAGGTCCAGCACAACTCTTAATACAATCAAGTGACTTCCAGGTAGAGAGAGAGCACTGATCATCTACCTCAAGTTGAGTAAAAACAACCTGTGTTAGAAGGCTCCAAAATCTACTTCTTCAAAAAATGTGGATTGAGTTTGTAATAATAGTTTCTTACTTCTATTAATGAGAACACCTAGAAACCTCAGTGAAGACTAGGGATTCTGCAGTCACCTGCTTAAGTTCTCGTAAGCTAAATAAGTAGACCATACAAAGAAGTGCTGTTATCCTATTTGACCACATAGAAACCAAGATACAGGAAGGTAAAGTCTAACTATTCCAGCTTTCAGTCTCCACAGGCCTTCATTTTGAAAATGATTGTCAGGAATCATCATTTAACAGACCATGCTAAGAGTACTCCCAGTTAAGTCCCTGGTGACATACATAAAATCCTTTTAAAAATCTCATGTCAGTTCTTAGCCCAACATCACCAAAATAAATAAACGGAGTGCACAGTTGCCCATAGCTTCCAGATTTTCATGCCCCATTCACTGAAGACTTCCCGAAGGACCAGCGTGGAGGAAGATGGGGAACAAGTGGCTGACAGTGAGGTGTTTGCTGACTGCTTACAGGTGCTCCACTTTTCCCAAGGAGCCCCAAAGACACATGGGCTGAGGCAGCTCAGGCAAGTGTGATTTGGTGTCAAACTCATCTAAAATTTTCTGCTTGCTACCAAACTATCTGTTTCTATACTCTCAGGTCTAAGCCACATGCCCACACAAAAAGAGGATGAAGGCAAGGCAAGCAAAACCAAAAAAAAAGATCTTTCCAGTCATTGCATCCCACATCAATATGAAAACAGGCAGCAAACATTAGATAATTTAAATGTGGGAAGTCTTACCCACAAATCAACTGGAAAGTTCACTGTGTTGCTCTCTGAGCAGAGCCTTGAAATTATACTGGTTTCAAGGGGTGTTTTTGTATATGAAACCACATTAACAATTTCTAAGTCTGAGTGAACTTTATAACCTTCAGCAGCCACACCATGCTTTATGCTTCACTAAGAGTTATTGATAATGATTGTGGGCTGCTGACCCATGGCCCTCAGGAAGTGGCTGGATTATTTTTTTTTAAAGTGTTTTTTTTTATTCTGCCCAAATATCTCTACATTGTACAGGTGTCATCAGTGTGCCTGAAGAGTGGCACACAAGACCAAGGGCAGAGCATTTAAGTTTGGAGTCACTAAACAGGAGTTGGGGGAGAGAGAAGAGATTAAGCTCTTTCTTATGGACTGCTTTTAATATTTCTGTATTTAATCTCCTGCAGATTTTGTGGTACAGCAGCTGGAACCTGTCTCAGTTCTGCACGCAGCAGCAGCCACTGATGAACTTTGTGCCAGGCACAGAGCACAAGCCCACCCTGGGGCAGGCTCCTGACCCCAGCTCCCACCTCTCTGCTCTCTCAACCTGGGAGCTTGGCAGCCCACGGCAGCCACTGAAGCACTGAGCCCTGGAGGCACTGCCCATCCAAGGGAACAGGGAACAAATCCGTCCCTGAAGCTGCTTCAAGGTGCAATTAACTTGAAACCTTCTCTTTCCAGACCAGTCCTTCCTTCATTTTTGTAGCTTATTCCTAATCCACTGTTTCAGGCTCACTCCTTAGTAATTTTCCCCTCGCTGGATACTGCTAGGTAGGATCTCCAGACACTGGACCCATTGCTGCAGCCACGCTTAACAAGGCCCCTCAGAAAGGTTTTGTTTACCAGCATTTGTCAGCCAGGTTTGCAAAGTCTTTCTCCCTGTCATCACACCCCTGGAGCAAACACGTAGAAGTGAAATCATTTCTGCCTACAATCTTATGAACACCTTGACTAGTTCTCCAGGACAAAACACCCCAGGTGCCACAGATACAGCTACCGCAGACCCTCAGCTTTTGTCTATTTATTTTAGCAATCACTGTTCAAAACTGGAGTTAAGTGCAACCAAGGCAGAACACATACATTGATCTGAAAATGTAATTCTGACACAACTGAGCCCAGCAGGTCCCACCATCTCCTGAGGCAGCAGGTCAGCCAAGCTCAAATCAGACTGGAGAGGGGCTCCTGACATTGTGGCACCCTAGCACAGCCACTCCTCTGCAGAAAGTGATGCTGTCAGAGGTGAAGGAGAGGGAAGGCACGCCTGTCATCTCTGCAGGTGCCCCTGGTGCTCCTGTGGGGGTCTGACATCCCTTTTCCCTCTAATGCTCCTTGAGATGGGAAGGGATCCTCCTAGAGCTCCAGCTCACCCATTGCGTGCCACCTCCCTCCCTGGGGCAGAGTGATCGGACTCCCCCACCTCTCATCCCGAGAGGGGACAAAGAGGACACATGGCATGAGGGAAGCGTTATGGGAACTGCCGCTGTGATTAGTATACAGCTGAGATCGTGGGTAATGGTAAGAAGTAAGGGGTCTGAGTTAATGAAAAAGGGTAAAGGCAGGAAAGAGGAGGGGGTGCACTGAGCATGCTGGAGAAGAGGCTTGTGAGCCCATGGGAAGGCCACGACAGGGCTAGCAGCAGGAGCTGTTTATGAAGCCAGCTGTGAGTCTGGGTATGTCAGCTGTCTGTCTCTCCAGTTCCCAGCACCCTAGGAGCAGAGAGTTTTGATGTCTCACAGTGGGATGCTGTGCCCAACCTTGGAAATATCCTCCCTGAGCATAAAGCAAGATTCCTTCTTTTCCTGTCTTACCCTAATATTGTCCTCTTGGGACCCTCCACACAACTATCAAATTGCAAAGGGAATTAACTTATATTTTTATAAGATAGCAGGGCTTTCTGTTCCTTACATTGTTCCTTGCATGAAACCTCACAGGCCTGAACAGAATTGTTATAAATCTAAAAAATGCTTAGAAGAGGTCTCCCACATCTCCTGCAAAACCTAATGGTGCAACAGGAAAACTAGTTTCTAGAAGGCCATCTTTGTACCACTTGCTTTATCTTCCCTATTCCACTTTTTATTTTAAGAATACACTGAATGCATGGAAATCACTTTTTCCGGTTTGCAGACCCTGAAATTTTTCTAATGGGGATTGTATAGTGAATTGGAGCCTGTTGACAGTAAGTTTTCTCTCCTTAATTGCTTTTCACAGCCCCTACACAAATGTTCCAAGGACCCCAGGGTTTCTTATGAGCATAAATTGAAAGCCACTAGCCTAGAGGAACACACCGTTCACAGCAGGCACTGTCAAAGCTTCCTAATGATACACCAGTCTGGGCTTGCTAGCACCTGTGGCTGTTGCTACTGACTGCTCCTGAGCAGAGCAAGCTTGGTAGCCATAATGGGACATTCAGCCATGTGTGATTCTAGCATAATATGCCCAGAAAGCACTAAGTAAGAACGGTCTAACAAGTGACCATCTGATTGTAGCTGCTTTTGCATGACTGGCTTAACTCACTTTTACATCCTCCAAAGTGCCTTAACTCATCCCGGGTCCACATGTTAATATTCTAACCTGTGCAAACTCTGAAGTCCGGAGCACAGTCTTGGCTCACCACAGCATGCAAGGCACACCTAGGACTCAAATGCTGGTCAAGGACATTGTGTTGGCATGAAGGTCTGCTCCAGAAGCCAGGCTTATAGAAAAACATACTTGGTCCATTCACATTTTATAAATGACCCTAAAATCCAGAAATTTTTAAGCATTCCTCTACTTTTGGAAATTTCTCAGTCTACCCGTGCTTGACTTTGTGTGTTTTCAAAACCGTTTCTTCTTGTCTGGGTGTTCACAACTTATTCTGACAATAAAGGGGACCACTTGAGAGGGTTGGTTTGTTTTTTAAAGAAAATTTCTCTGAGCCAGAAGCACCTATAAATGAAAGCCACTAACTAGCCAGAGAAGCACTATGAAATTTTAATAAATCTTTAGAAGGAGAAAACAGTGGAAGATTTTTTCCTTCATGGATGCAAGAAAATAGTACCTTTATAAATGACTGTAAGGGAGAAAGAGCTGACCATAAAGGTGAGCCATAAGAGTGTGAGGAGAATGTGGGTAAAAAAAAGAAAAATCCTTGCTACAAATCTGAATAATACATCAGAGAACTCAGTGCAAAGACAAACTAGTGCATGAAACAAGGACCTGCAGGAGAGCTTAAATATTATGCAACGTTAGTGAAAAAATCTTCAGAAGTACTTGCATAGGCTCAGCAGGGAAGCTGATGGAATCATGTAATCACAGATAGTTCTTTTTTATTTCACAGTGAAAAATGGTTTGACTGGCTGGCTTAGAAAAGCAATGCGCATGTCACTGTAGAACATAAGTAATTAAGTCACTTTACTTACAGGCAGGCTACTGTGTGCTAAATCACATTATGAATGCAAATTTAGCACTCCAAGAAAGGATCAGTGTGTTTGTGCCTGCATCGTCATATAGTTGATTTACTAATAAACTTAACCCACTTTTAATCTCAATAATGCCATTTAATAACAGTGTGTAATCTGCTAAGTGTGTAATTCTGTGGTACCAAGAAGGCTCCAGCACAACTTACATGCCCTGTCTCAGTCACTATAACTCTAGCCAGAGGAAACTGGGAGGTTTGTATTCACATTTGTGTTTACATGATGTATACACACTAAAGTATACAACTTCACAGACAGTTCTGAACAGTTTACAGAAAATTAATAGGAAGTTCCTCACTGTGCTTATGATGATCAGCACTCTGATGCTGAGCTCTGTCATACTCATTACTCTCCAAAAAACCTTCAAAATCTTGACTTGATGACTTGAGGAGGCATCATGTTATATTTAGTTTATTTTCTTATTACTATGTGTATTTTATGGCTATTATGGTGTGTGTCCTCCTCTCCTGTTCAAAACCAAAACAAACTAGCATACATTAGGCATTTCAAGTATTACATACAAAGTGAATTCTCACAGCACATTATTTTAAAAGGGAGGAGGTGGGTGGAAGGAGCTCAAGCTGCCTAAAAAAAGGAAAAAAATCTAATCTTTGTATGCTTGTCTCCAGGAAACAGAAAAATGTACTCAACTTCTGAGGGTTTTCACAGGTCAAAGTTTTCTGGGCTGTGAAACAAATCCACCATAAGTAACTGTGACATTTTTCAATATACTGCAGCAGACAAATACACTGAGGAAAATATTTCATTCTCAAATAATTTAGGAGAGAAGTGTTTTACAATCAGAATCATGCCTGAAAAATGTTTAAGTAACTAAAGCCCCCACTTACCCTTGGGTGACTTCCTTGCACTCAGAGGCATTTCAGCAGTCTAACTGGGGGCATCATTTGTTTCTTGAAACATCAGTAATTATCTGATCAGAGAGTTTTTGAAAATTGAATAGACAGCTGCTTACAATTGATATGGTTCCAGCTTCACAGTGCTGCAGTGCTTGACTTGTCAATTATGGGGAGATAGATGTTTTATCCCTGCCCCAGTCCTGTTGTGTATCAAACTTCCTTGCTTGTCTGCCCACAGCAATGTGTGCTGGTTTTGGCAGCATGCAGTGCAGCTAAATATAGTCAATGGAGACCATTGTTTTAGTAGTGAGCATCAGCTTAGCAAGCAGAAACAGTTATGTTCTGCTTTGAACACTTCCTTCCACCCAAAGGCACATGCTTTAGGGAAAAAAAAACAACCCAAAACGCATATGTTAAGACCTGGAAATCCACATTCACCTAAATTAAGGTGCCTTACCAGCAATGTAGGCCTGATCCAACCCTTGTTAAAAATCAGCTGAGGGATTTCTATCGACTCCAGTGGCATCAGATCAACCTCCTAGAGGAGCAGGTTCTGTTTAGACACTGCATAACAGCATGTGCAGAGGCCAACTGAAATCAAGCTTGTGATGAAGGACTGGTGGTGTTGTCACCACCTCCCATATTTTTTAAAGCATCATATTTTGCAAGTAATATCCTGTAACTTTGTTCACTCCATTCCTTGTCTGGAGAACATGCTGATACTCTGGACAGAGTAACAAAAGTGGACTGGAGTACTATGTAATGGTGAATCCCATAAAAGGTAAACTGAGTTCAAGACACAGCTGAATCCTTGCACAGCTTTGGACAGATCTTCACAGCTCTCAGCAGCTCAGTCAATCGACATTTGTGGGTAGTGGCCTTGCTAATAGTGGCTAACCTTATGCCAGTAAGGACCTTAAAGAAACCATCAGTGGATGCTCTAAAGATGTAGCTGTGAGGCAGAAGTAGGATAGCTCTTCTAATGAAGTTCCCTTTGCTAGATCCTCCTTGCATCTGTCAAATTTTGACCAACAATGCCAACAGTTTGCCTTAGACTGCTCTCCGTTGTTAAGCCTCAGTAGACATGGTTCTGCCATTCCTGAGGGTGACATATATACCCTATTTATAAAACAACCCTGTAGTTACCTTACCAGAAAGACTTAAGGCTGCTGCTCTTTTAAGTGGAGATGTGAGAAGAGGCATGAGAGTTACCTGGATAGCAGCCATGAGCCTTTTGTTCCTCCAGTGAAGTACAGACAACATTTGGTTCAATCCTGAGCATTCAATAACCTTCTTCTGTTCACAGATGTTTATGGACGTGACTCAGATTCTGGCAGCTAAACACTCCCAAGGGTCCCCTAGCACTCACTGCCTTCATCCCCAAGGAAACAGATGCCCCTGGGCCGAGGCTCACAAGCAAGAAGCCAAGACTACATTTGGGTTCAGCTTTACCCAAACAGCCAGAAGGTGACTGAGCAACAGCTATAATATACAAATTTAGGTCAGTAAGTGGAATAGAAAGAAAAATATTGGAATAGAAAGAAAAACATGAGAAGACTCAAAAAGAAACCCACACACAGCAAAGATAACAACTTCATTTAATGACTTAAGCGGCAAAAAACTGTGAGGTGGCTTTGAACTTTCCTACCTTGCTTTTTGCACATGCATTTGGATCTGGTGGCAAGATTTCTGTTCTTTTTCAATTATAAATTTTAAGCTCATGAGAAAACACACAAAAATAACACCGGAGTTAAAAAAAGACATTAAATACCAGTCCACGGATTGTTTGTCCATTTCTTCTCAAAAATCTAGCAAATGGGAAGGCAGAAAAGCCTGAAGCAGGAGCTTCCCACCCTCAGCATGCCTTCACCATGAAATTGCAAGTCATGGTCTTCTTTGCATACTCTCCTTCCTGCTCCTTTTATCTTGGTGTTCTTGGGCACTACATTGCCTATCTTGACCATGGCATTGCAGCTCTGGCTCTGGTATTGGCAGTGTGAATAAATGCAGGCAGCTGCCATGCTTTGTCCTGACCTATTGGCATCAGTGCCACTGTGCAGCTGGCATGCATGGAGTAGAGGATCAAAGTCACATACAAAGCTTGCTGCAGGATTCTGGTGGGTTATATATAGCAGCGGGTTGCTTTGCAGGGGGCTGCAGGGTAGCTGGAGAAGTACGGAATCTCCTTATCAGAAAAGGGAGGCAGGACTGAATTGAAGCATCTCTGGGTTATGCAGGAAGGTTTTCTGTTTTGGAGTTTTAGACATGGAACCTGAAGTCCTTAATATAGTTTTCAAATCATGTCCAAATGACAGCATGCAAGGAAATTCTAGTAAGACAAATTGGTAGAATTTCCTAACTTTTCAGTACCTGACAATTTGTTTTGGAGAGACACATATACAACAAAGGGCCTTTCACAGAAAAATTAATCCATTTAATAAACAAATGGTCTTTGTGTAAACAAACCAGTGGGAAAAAAATAACACACCATTTTGCATTTTTCACACTAAGGGTTGAAACTAGATAAAGCTTTTGCTCTAGAACATGAAAAATATTTTTATCTAAGTAGATAGAGACTTTTTTAGCTTCATTGTGGGGCAAAATTTGAGAGTTTTTATATAATCCAGTTTAAGCCTTTACACTGTGATCCAGTCAGTCATCTCTTGACCATATTCATGCTACTTGCTGACTGTTGCTACAGGTTTGTGGATTCCTAATGGTATAAGAAGAAAACAATTTATTTCCAGTGACATGAGCTGAATGAAACATCCATATATACAGCCAACTCACACTTAGGAAAAATAATTCTTCTTTTGTGGAGTTCAAAGACCTTGACCCAAAACAAAGCTTTCTGAAGTCAGGAAGAATTTTGGCAACATTGGATCTTGCTGTCTTTATTTAATAAAAATGTTATCATAAAGGCTGTTAAGAAATCAAAGATTTACTGTCTGTCACAAGTCGGTAACATTGAAAGAAAACAGAGGTCTCCTGCCCTTCTGCTATCATGCTCAATCTTACATCACAGGAGAAGCAGTTCAGGTCACCTGTATAATTACTAGGGCTGGTAAAAGATGATGATGAAAACTAAATATAAACTTTTAAATTGAGCTGATTATCTGATTATATCTCCTTTTGTTTCTGTTCTCCTCCTTTTTTCAGTCTAACCGCTAAGCCAAAATGTATGCAAACAAATCCATTAAATCTAAATTAAGTATACACAGAACTCCATAAATTGTGCCATGCTATCAGGGTACATGGTTTAAGGTTAGTTTCTAAGATATTACTGATTACGACTCTTAGAGATAGAAAAGAAAACATAAGACCAGGGTCTGTAGCATAGCTCATTTTTATTGTTTAAACAGTTTTTGCATAGGAAATATATCCGCTTCCAGTAATTGACTGCAGTATGAGCAGCTGCTAGCAGTATAGGCTGGATATAACAGTAACAATCACATTAAGTCAAGCTTGATTTACACCAGTTTAAAACTTGTGGCAGTTGAGTTCATTTGTAACCTAAAAAAAAGTACCAAAAAGAACATTATTATTCTCCAACCAGGCACAATAAAAACCTTTGTTAACACTCAGGCTAAAAACAGGTCTGATGCCAGAGGGCCCTAATTCCAAAATTAAGTAGCGGTACTGTAATGCATTCTACTAGTGAAGGTTCATTACACAAAGACTGTGCACGCACCTCCTTTTTAATTAAAATGTAACCTTCAGGATTTATGGCCTACAGTATGGGGAAAAATGCCAAAAGTTTTAAAATGGATCAACCCTGGTGTGTAGCTAGCAAGCAATAACTGACTACTTGTCACCTACAGTTGTACTAAATGTATCTAAAGAAACACACAGCCCTACAAAAGTTGTTCTCAGAGAAATACCATTGAGATGGGGTGCCTCTTCCCAGCTTACTAAAAGTTCTATATGATACAAGCACAAATAAACAGCTTGATGAAGACATAATCTAATGCAGCTCTTGAGAAGCCTATGCCTGGGATTGAGGAACCCCTCACATTCTACAATGTTGTAGAGATTTTTTTTTGAAGAAGAAGAAAATGTTATCTGAAACATATTTACAACTGAACTCAACAGAGACTGTGAAATTGAACAGGCACTGCTCATTTGTTTGAGTTTTTTGGTAAACATTTTGCTGGTTTTTGTTTCTTTCTCATTTTGCATCAACTTTGATCAGTCCATGCAACTTCAATGCCCTCAATGAAGAATGCATAATAAGCCATACTTCTTAAAAAAACTCCTTCTGCATATAGAGATACATTTGCCACATCAGTCCCTGTAGCACAGTTTTCAAAACTATTCTGTCAAAAATACAGTAATACAAAGACTGGCTTTAGTGTCACTAGCTCACACTGCTCTCCATTTATTTAGGCCACCTTTTGTTTTACTGTTACCGTATCATGCAATAAAAGTATCAAAGGCTTATTCTGGGATCTTATGATGCTAGTGGCACTGAAGCCCTTTTCACAAATTCAACATACATTTGAATTGCAACACACAGATATTTCTAAAGAGTAATAACTAGAGAACCCTTTTATCATTAAAAAAAAAACAAAAACAAAAACAAAACAAACTACTTACAACCATTGAAGAAAAAATTGCAACAAAAAATGTAAAAATTGACCGTCTCCAACTTGTCCCCTTTACTATTAACAATGTGACCAACAGAGCTGTGGCATGGAAACAGTACAAAGAGTTGTCATGGCAATAAGTTTGGCTGATGCAAAGGTCATTGTGCAGGGTTAAAGGGCAAAATCAGTGGTCCATGTTATCCTCCAACTGCAGTGCTCCACCACACCCACACAATTTTGAGGAATTAGAAAAAACTGGGGAACTAGCAGAAAGTGCAAATAAGAAGGAGGCAGTTTTCAGCTCCTTCAGCATGGAGTGGAACATTCAACTTTGAGCTTTTCCTGTTTAACTTGATTAGCCTGCATACGATTTTACTCTCTCTCTCTTTTTTTTTTTAAGTTTTCTATAGAAACCCAATAAAAAAGTCCAGGAGCATGCAGCTGGTTAATGTTAACAAAAGACCTTGACAGGATCTTGTAAAATATATTGGATGTCATGCCTGGGGCCTTACTGCCAGCAACATTAGAGAGTTGTTTCATTAAAAGTGAATACTGTACACTGAATATGGGATAACTTTCTGCAGCCTTCATAATCTCACACAGTAAATATAATTTAGATTTAGGTACAGAACACACTCCGGTGTCACAGTTGAGTGTGTCCTTGTGCAATCTCTTTCATTAAGTCCTTATGAAGCTACAAGTTGCAAATCTGAAATTCTGCTCCCTGAGGACACAGCTATGTGAGACATAAGTACTGTTTTAGTTCTCTGCCTATCCTGAATTGCTCTGTGAACCTAATCTTAAATACCATCATGTAACAATCACAAAAACTTTTGCTAAAGGCCATATATACTAATAAAAAGACAGTGGTGCTTCCAACATTTTGAAATGCTCTGAAAACCAACTTTTCCAATACTAAATACAACAAAATAACCTTCATAAAATATAACTTTTCTCCATTTACATTTTTAAAGGATTAGTAACCTATGCTTTTCAAGCACAGGAATCTGCGAAATAACTCCTAACATGGACAGATTTTTTTTTTAATACATAAATTAAGAAACTGGAGAGTTTTAACTCAAGTCCAGTTTCCAAACAAGGAATATTCTTGTTTACTTTAAAAATGGAAATGACATGCATTTCCATTATAATTGTTAAAAAGTTAGCTTTACAAACAAGGGTATTTTAATTAAAAAAAAAAAATCTTAACAAAACTATACAGTGTACAAATTACTGTCTACAAGGTAGGCGGTTCATTCAGAAGATCCTCCTTTCTTCTCGCTACTTGCAGCTTCACAAATTCATTCACATATTTTCAATGGAGCTGCCCACCGGAACATCACCCCACAACTATATTGCTATAATTAATATTTTTGCCATGTCTTTATGTACAGTCTCCTTCACTGCCTTTTTTTTCTTCTTAGTCAAGCCTCAAACGTTCATGTCACTCCAGGGGAAACACACTTCAGTGGCACAGCCATAAGGCCAGGGCTGCAAAGCAACTTAATAAAGGCAGAACAGTGCACATAGAACGGGGTGGCTTGATTTAGTCAGAATACACTTCCTGTTGAAGGAGGAGGCCAGAGACTGGATTTGAGTTCTCAATCTTATCTTTTGACTGCTGAGCTTAAAAAACAAAAACAAAAACCAACAACAACAAAAAAAACCCACCAAAACCAAACCAACAATAAATGAAAAGTTCATTTTCTTCCAAACAGGCTTTTCTATTAGAGAGGCAGGTGGAAAAAACCCACAGTTGCTTAACCACCCAATTCATTCACATGGAAGGAAAGGGTTTGCTTTCTAAAATATTGCATCAGTAAGCTCAATTTTTTTCATACAGGAGGTCAGAGATAACAAAAAAGCTCTATTAAGGGCATCCATCTTCCTACAAGGGCAATCTTCATTTTGACTATTGCACTTTGAAGCCTGAACCTGTTTCAGTTTCATCCTGGTGTGCTACTAGAAGCTTAAGGGGGACACCTTGCTAATGGCACTAATGAAGGATAGCCCCCCAGTAAATCCCTGTGCTCCTGAACTGCTCAGTATCAGTGGCATGCAGAAAGGACAATACCTACTTACTTTGTTTCACCAGGCCAGAGCCTGAGGTGTACTCTGGGTGGGTCTAGTACATTTTGGTAATATCAACAGCCATGTGCTTAGTGAATGTATTCACTTACTACATGGCTCAGGAAAAGAGCAACACAAAGTTGATTTTCTTTTGGTGTCTTAACTTTTTCGGGGGGCGGGGGGGGTGTTCTTTTTTTCGGTTTAGCTATAGATAAATCTCAAGGATTTGCCTTTCTACAGGCCCTGTCTCTGTAGCCATTCAGGCCCTGCCTACACACGCATCTCCTGCTGGAGATGGAGGGGTGCACCACCAGCACGGCTCCTTAGCCACCACGTGCTGGCCAGAGCCAGAAGGGACTGACTTTGGTGTGCCACTGCCCAGCACTCAGTGGGGCAGCTGTTACTGGAGCTGCACCTCCGGGGCTGCTCCAGGGTAGGAAAACCTCCAAAATGCAAAGGGATGAATTTTCCCACCAGGCTATCCCATATCCACAAGTCTGTACTCCCCTCTGCCTGCACCCTAATAAAAGGATGTGCTTTTCAGAAAAATTCACCCTGTGTTGAGCCATACATCACAAAGATCCCTGGTGCATAAAAGGTCTCCAGCAGCAGGCCCACTACTGATCTGCAAAATGTGATTTTACTGGAAGTATGTTTTTATTTACATCACAGTGTAATTCCATGCATTAACAAACTCCTTCCCCACTATGGCCGAGTTGTCCCTCTGACCTACTGTATGAGAAGATATTGCAAACCTCTGACACAGCCTGAGCAGGCTGAAAATTGTAATTCAGATGCTGTGAGTTAACAAATTTGGCGGGGGGGGGGGGGGCAGCAGAAAAGAATGTTTTGACGTAGAGGGAAAAAAAGGGGGGGGGGGGGGGGGAGAATATTTACCAGTCAAGCAGACTAAGGGAGACAAATTCCCTGCAGGAGCAACTCTGGAGTCAGTGGAATTATGCCAGCAAAGATATTTTGGCCCTGTACGTGCATTTCTTAGACAAAGCAAGCATCTTTGTCATTCTGAGCTAAAAACATTTTCTAACGTGAACACTTTAGGATGCAGTATCTTTGCCAGAATGGAAAAGGCTTCATCTCACTGTGGGTCTTGACCTCTTTCTCCCTCTGTCTGTCTGTCTCTCTCTCTCTTTCTCTTCTCAAGAAAAAAAACCTTAAAGTAAAACAATTTCCTCAAGTCAAGTCTGCCTCCAACAGAATTCATTATTTATTTTTTAAATCCAGAAATGATTTCAGCTTGCACCCCAGGTGGGAAGTTAAAAAGAGGGAACCGATTTGAAAGTTTGTCACAGTAGGCAGAACAGTCGCTTTGCAGCCCTTGCCTGGCTAAGGGTGCACTGCTTCACAGCTACACTGTAAAGTGTTAAAAATCCTCCCCACCCACCCCAGAATATATATATATGTATGTATAAAAAAAAATCCCCTGTCCACCTCTCAGTACAGAAAAGGACCTCATCACACTGCAAAAATAGCAGTACCCACTTTGGTCAATTAAAACAAACAAAAAAAGCATACTTTTTTTTTTTTTTTTTTAAATCTGTGTACTTAACTATAATAACCAATACAGCTAAAAGCACTACCTACATAGGCAAAACTTGGTATTGCATAATTCGTATAAATTTGTATCCCCTCCCCCCAATATTAATTGGAAGATGAAAAACATGAAAGCTTAATAGAAAAAACACCAAAATACTGAAAATATTGCTGGTCGATTACAATTTTTAAGCGGCAACTATACACAGCCATGATATGCTTTATAAATGTGAGATAAAGGTATAACTGTCTAAAAAATCCATGATGTCACACTTTTTTTCCCATCTGGAGTAGAAAATATTTTGTCATAAAAATGGTAAAGATTTAAAATGATAATAAATGCAGCAAAACAAGTGTAGTGATGTCCATTTTTTTGTGGTTTTTTTTTTTTGTTGTTTTTTTCTATTTTTTAGATTTCAAGGCAAGGCACGTAATGTGGACATTATATCTTCGTGCAAATTAGGATTACTGGAAAGAGTATTTTAAATTTTTTTTTTAAAGAGACATAGAGGCAAAATGTCTGCCCATGCACATTATATTTCTGTCAATATGTGAAAATTGTTGAACAAGGCTAACTTCTGAAAGCACCATGCAAGTTTTCAGCACCCTGTAATGAGACTTACATTAAGAGTGCATTATTTAAATATAACATATCCCCATCCTGGTATTACCAGTTTGTAAACGGTAAGCTGTGCCCTTGTGACATGGATTTGCCTATCTCTTTGTCTCTATGATGCAGATTTTACAGAAATATATAAACCCTATGGGTTCTTGATGCAACCAGTAACTTTAAATAAATAAATCCTACCCCTCTGTGGAGGCAGCAGCTAAACCAACATAAGTGCTGTGTTTCCATTGATTTCTTTTTCTCAAGGACATGATTTGTCTTGATTTAATGCCTTTTAATGCCCTCAAAAACTGAGGGGAAAAATAAGTATGTTCAAAGTAATTTTTATTTCTACTTTTAATCCCCTCAATTTAGAGTCCAAGGGCTGAAGGACTTATAGTGATGACCCCTTAGATATGATTTTTAAATTGCACT
Source organism: Buteo buteo (assembly GCF_964188355.1). Taxonomy (NCBI): domain Eukaryota; kingdom Metazoa; phylum Chordata; class Aves; order Accipitriformes; family Accipitridae; genus Buteo; species Buteo buteo. The sequence goes on from NC_134204.1 coordinate 35,748,194, forward strand.
TGCCTCTGTAAGTGTTTCTTTAAAGGGGAAAATGTTCACTTTTTTTCTTTTTTTACTGTTGCATGAGGAGATAACACTTTTACCTACGTAGAGGCATTTCTTCCATAGAGCCTGTGTGTTCATACTGATTGAAAATTTCAAACTGCATAACACACTAGAATAGAAAAGGCTGAATTAAGGGCCAAAGTTTAATAAATCCATACTGATAACTAAAGGCTATAGAGCTTATTTTTAACACATTTAGAAATCAGAGTGTTGAGAAAATGGCTGACTCACAGCCCTTGTCCTCCTGCAGCTCTGTTGCTGCTGCCTAGCCTTTGTTTTGTGAGATAACCAGGAATAGTGATCCCATGCGTAAACAACAAGAATACTAAACCAATAAAACTAGCTTATCATGCAAATATTAAGGCATCTAGAAAGTCAGTTAAAATATATTGTCAGAGACAGAACATCTATTTCCCAGCGGACTTCATATAACAAAGGCTACTTAGCAGGGGCTGCGTTCTACCCATCAGTGAAATATCATCGACCCTTTGTATGTCATTTCAGTTTCAACCATAAAGGAATTAGTGATTGTAAGAGCTGCAATTGCTGGTCTATCTTTTCTTCTTTCTTCAGTTTCTTTTCTCATCCTGTCTTCCTTTCTTTTTTTCTTTTTTAATTTTGCTTTTGTTATTTTTTTTCCCTCAGTTGCTTGTTTCTGCTTGAAGGAAAGGCTCTCCAATTATGTTCAAACCATAATTTGGGACATTTGTCGGCAGGATCGGTGACCTATTTGATACTGGAAAAGGAACCAAGCTAGCCCAGGTACCAGGACTGTTGAAAAGGGGAAAGAGATAAGGAGAAAGAGAAAGAGAGAGAAAGAACAAAACATAAATTAAACATGTTGCAAAAACTTAGAACACAATGAATTTGAATCAGGGTTAGGACAATATTCATTATTAATAGCACTACTTAAGATAAAATAAGAAACCAAATTTGTGAATATGACTTGAGATTCTACTTCACAGTTTTCTCTGTGAAAATACGACTTATTTGAAAGAAAAATAATTGTGTTGATCTCAGTTGCAAGTAGTATTACTGCTGTCTTACACTATGTGGCCTGTTTGTTTATGAAAGCCCCCCAAAATTTCAGACGCAAATATATAGAGCAGACACAACTAAACTATACAAGCATACAAGTTACACTATATGATACCACGGATATTATGTAAGAGCTACTGAAATACACTACAGTATACAGGTTTGCTCTTTTCAAGAACACAATATAAAGTTTAAGCTTCCTGTGCTATTTCCTACCCTCTTACTACCCAACAATTTATCTTGTCTCAGTCCCAAGATCTGCCTCTGAGGTGCGTGGGTCCCCATGAGAAACAGGCGACCTTTAATATTCAAAAAAACTGCTTTCTTTACAGACTTTTACCAAAAGGTGCCTAAGGATAACACTGGATAACACAGGGTCCAATCATGTAAACACTTGCAGCCAAGGGTAGCCGTGAGTCAAGTGTAGAAACGAGTACCATAAATTTTTCAACAAAACATCCGAGAAAGAAAATATTTTCAAAGGCAATTCAATGACTTTGGAATGTAAGTCATCCTTTCAAAAGCACTCTGTCACTGAGGAGCTTAAGTCCCAGTGGTATTCACATGTTTACCAGGAACCAACTAGTAGTAGGCACCATACTGAACAGTATTTGCAAGATGGATACTCAAAGAAAGACCTCAGCTGCCTCTATTCCGTACCCAGAGCAGAACCCAAGCAGCCTTTTCCTTAGATGTGTTTCTGGCAACCCAGAAATAACGGACTTCAGAGAAAGTCTCGCCAAATTTATTCAGAAGAAAACCAGCATCTTTACGCCAGCAATCATTGCCAAACAACTAACACCAGAACTGGACACACAGCGTGCAACCACATGCCTCCTCTGCATTTCCTTTACTAGGTGCTTCCACAAACACAACAGCTTACTTGGGAGTACACATTGGGATTAGACTGATAAGCTTCATGATAAAACATCTGAAGACTAAAACCTCCAACATATGTTTTGCGGAGGATGGCTGCGGGAAGTTTTCTTCCTCCTCTGCCTTTGGTCACCCCTCCACACTGTTCTCTCCCTAGATGTGCAGATGCACTTCTGTGGCATCCGGTGTAAAGAATAAAACAGACCCTTTTTATCTATATTAAATGTGCATGAAACAACTACATTTCACTTGGCAGATTTATGTGATCCTTTCAGTTGCTGTTGTATGAATATTAAAGAAGGAGGTCAACTTATTTTGTGAAATCCAGGGGACGTGTTACTCAGGGCTCCTATCTTAAAAATAATACAAACAGCTTCTGTTATTTACTCCTGTTTGAAACTCTTTACCTCTCTAAACCTGTTAATTTACTATTTTGATTGCTAACAATTAATTTCAGGTGGTCTGTACTACACACAAAAAAAGTGGAAAAAATTGCTGACCTGCTTGTCTCAATGATGGTAAAATTCTGAAGGCAGCAGGACTAGTTTTTCTCCTCAAGGAAATATATGAAATATGAACATGCTAATGTATTTTAAATGCCTGAAGTACAAATATTATTCTCAATAAGTTTTGGGTTTTTTCCAATGAAGTGTATTCTTGAAGGTCACCTGAATATCTGGGGGTTTTAACCTCCTCAGAAATTAAAAAAATCTTGCTATATTTTCAAAATCTATGATCAGCTAATACATTTAATTAAAGATTTTCCTTTCTTTTTTTTAATTCTATTGATTATTACAAATAAAAAAAAAAATCTGTTGTTGGAGAAATAACCCCTTTTGAAATTCAAGAGTTACACCACAAATCTTGGAATATTCACGAAGACTTAAACCCAGTTATGCATGAAAGATTTGTCCAATATGATCTGATGAAAAGATTATGTTTCAAAAAAAAAAAAAAAATTCAATACCAGAACCTCGTTTAAGAGGTTTAATTGTTTCAACATATTCTTCATATTCCTTCATAATTTGTTTTAACATGCATTTTTTTGTTCCTTCCTCTTCGGATATCAGTGATGTTAAGAAGTAAATTCTGAAATAACAGGCACAATGCAAATTGTTTCAAAGCACACGGGTTTGTAAAAATAGGAACTAGTAATAAAAAATAAAAATAAAAAAAACCCAAGCAGATGTGTTTGCTCAGGATCTGTCTGAATACATGTTTTACAGTGCACAGTTCTTTGCTGTCCTGCTACACAGGATTTACAGTGTTTAGCAACTTTAAACAAAATAGAACACTAACTAAAAGAATGTATATTTTGTGTGAGGCCAACATGGCATTTAAACAATTTCTGTTGCAAAGGCTAAATACACAGCTTCCAGGTTATCTTTCTGAAGCTTTACAGTGCACTTCAGTGGTTGGATACATATATACGTATGTGACTTTTTTCTTTGTTTTAAAATTGACAGCCTTCCCATGACTACAGCGGGTGAAAGAAAGCGGTTAATGCTGATAAAGAAAAAATTACTATTGGCAGCAGCTTTCTTATCTACTACTTCATATAGGAGACAGAGATCTTTGATTTTGTGGAAGGTGCTTAACGGAAATAACTTGTAGCAAGTGACCAATAGGACTGTTGTTGCTGTATGACCCACAAATATAACACAGGTGCTTATTTAAACCTTTCAAGCCTCCCACCTTACATTACGACCACGACAAAAATGTGGATTGCAAGAACTTCGTCAGTGCTGCTTATGAATCCTCGGGGAGTAACGGATCTCCCGCGAGAGCACCGCGCAGGTCCCACAGGCGTGTCGGAAGCCGCCCGCGCTGCTCAGGCAGAGCCGCCCGCCGGGGACGGTGGTGCGGGCGAGGGCGGCGCCCGGACAGCCACACACTGTCCGCACGCGGTGGCTGGAACGGCCCTCGCTCCGACACGTGTTGTCGGCGGGCTGAAGTCCCTGGTCTACGTGCAGCCACGGGGCAGCAGCCGCCGGGCAGCAGCTGGCCCCTCTGGCAGCCAGGAAGGACAGGCCGTCCCCTCTGTTTGCTAGCGCTTCCTAGGACACGGTCTGCAAGGCTTGACGAGCTCCTGCTGTGCTTTAGAAGCAGCCTTACCATCCTGCAGTTTGACACAACTCTATCTCGGGCCACCCCAGTCCTGATACCACCGCCAAGTGTGTACTGCAGACAAAAGAGGAAACCTGAATAGAAGTTACAGAGGTGAATAGCACTAACCACAGCACAGAACTCTGAGAACAGATATGATACAAAGAGTAACCAAGAAAATAATGCAGGATCTGCTAAGCTGCATATGCATGGCTGTCTATCCAACATTCCCACATACCCCATTACATTTGCGGTAAATTTAATTGAACTTTCAACTACCATATGAGCCACACCCTGCTTTGTAGCTCCCCAGTGCTCCTACGTGCAGCCAAGCCAGACTGACAGCCCAGAAGAGCAAGGTCCCCTGTCAGCTTTCTCAAACCTGCTCTGAAGAGACATCTGTGAGCATCACAGAGTTTAGCTTCTGCCATAGAAACCATCTACGGTTTCTCCGCAGAGCATCCTAGCAGAAGCACCGGTTTCTGCTGCCTGCAAGCCAACTCCACCTGGGGGCCCACACGGCTGGCAACAGCAGGAAAGGGGAAAACACCTTTCCCTTCACCACACTATCCAGCAGTTTGCCTAAGTCCCAAGTAGACTTTCTGCCCACAGTTTCACAAAAGCAGAACCAATGCTGTCTCTGTTCACTGCGTCCCTCAACATGGAAGAAGCCAAAACACTTTCCGTTGCCCAGGACACAGGCAAGCTGGTTGTCCTTGCAGAAGTTAATGAGATGTCCTTCTGCCCACACAGCTTCTCCTTCAGATAAAAAAGCTTTGTATGTGTGAGTGGAATAAGGCAAGTCTACCCCACTCTCCAGCTCACCACACCTGAAGAAATCCATGAGGACTGCACTGACAGAGGTTACAATATAAATGCCTGTCGCTTGGAATATGAAGTGAGACCTCCAAAAAACTGCTCTAGGCTAAGTTTTGAAGAAAAATACATGAGAAGCACCATCAGATACTGCTGTGAGGTTCAGACTAGTAGCCTTTGTGAGAGAGTATGGTTTGCAGGACCATCTTCCTGAAGCATTAGATCTCTATTTCACTACCAGAAACAGTTTTCCCTCACCACAACTAGACTATCAGGTGTGTTATACAGTCATGAGCTCCTTCTCTATCCACAGCAAGTATAATGTATTTATCTGTTCAGATGTAATAAAATAGCAGAGGAAAATTCTACAAGCATCCTACAGGGTTAACATTCTCCATTACAGTTTCCATTACAGTTTTCACATGTTAATCCAATCAAGATTTCTGCCATGATTTCCTCTTAAAGATAATAATTGCTGTTTCAAGAACCTCTGATTAAAATATTACTGGAATGGACCACAAGCAGTACTAACATTATATCTATATACAGTCTGCTATGGAAGTTATAATAACATAGAGTATAATAATGTTAAACAATTAACTAAATGCAATAAAAAATAAATCCAATCAGACCTGAGTAAATCTGAAGGATTTTAAGATTCTTATTTTCCACCAGTTACTACCTTCTTTCTATTACAGCTTCAGAACTCTGTAAGAGTATTTCACCACTTGGAAAGTACACCTATACAGTGTTTCCTTCTTGCAGCTTTACGACCCTGTGCATGAACACACTAGATTGGACAAGGTAGATCAGATCATGCCAGGTCAGTCTTTGGACAGAAAAGGTAGACAAGCCTTTGATGTCAAGAGAAGCGACACTAGCAAGTCACCAAGCAAGTGCTTGCCCACACAACTATAGGGAACTTTACTGTTTCAAGAATTTAAGATCATATGAACTTTGGAAACACAATTGTGCTAACCTCAGTGCCCTGGCTAAATTTCCACTTGGGCACTTCTGCCAAAAGAATAACCACCCCTCCAGCATCTAGTTAATGTGGTACTTCTGTTACCATTCTGGTCACCTATGAAAAACTGACTCTCCACTTTCCACATCTACACTGCTTTTTCCTCAAATATTACCATTTCCAGTTTTTAGCTGTTAGATTTTTTACCTTAGCACTTTTAAAAAACATAACTAGAAGTTTATTGATCAAATTAGCATGACTAAATAATAATGCAGATAATCTTAACTGCACCAAAAAAAAAAAAATAAAACCAACAGTGTAGTTTTACTACTTCAAAAGAAACAATTGGAGGTAAGATGATCAAGTAGAAAACTGGAGTAACCAAGGGGTTAAAGATACAGTTTACACTTGGGAATTCTCTATAATATGCTCCTCCTTCCCTAGCAGTGCTGCCAAAAATCATCTGACAGGAAACATAAGATTAAGTTTGTCCTACCTAAGTGAACAAAGAGTGCTCAGAACAGGCAACCAGTTCACCGTGGAGCGGGAACTTTTCTAATCCTGCTGGAATCTGCAGTGCTGCTCAGAAAATATTACTGAAGTTGTTTTCTTTACTTTAGCATCTTGCTTCTGGATCATCTCATTCATTTTGGTTACACTGCAGTTCTTGCTGCTTCTCCCATAAAGGTTAACTTAAAGCTCCAAACATAATCATGTGGAAAACGGACATTATTGATTCCTATGGTCCATTGTTCCCCCATTCTAAGCCCCTGAAGTTCAAGTTCAATCTGGAATTACATCATGTCTGGTTTCTCCTGGTTACCAGACGGCTTGAGACGTGACCACAGCTACAGAAAAAACAAACAGCCTTCTTCACGCTTCGGCTCCCCTATCGATTCAAACATAAACTTTTTTTCGTTCTCTCAAGTACGCTTCAAGTATGGAGCACGGTTAATTTAGAGATTAAGGTCCAAATTAGATTATCTAATGGCATCTTAATGGATTGCTGACCCATTTCCTGTGGGATGGCAGCATGCAAGTCTGGCTTGAATACAATTAATTTCTTAGGAAGTGTTCTGAAGATGTTTGCCTAGATGGGGAGGAAACATAATGTTCTGTACATCTTTCTGCATTACGGACTTGGGCAAAACTATTAGAGTTAGCAATTTAAATCGATAAAGACCAGAAATCATTAGGCTTTCTTCGTACGAATACTTTTACAGTCATGATACTTCAGCATTTTTGTTCTTAAACTGTAAGGAATTTATACTTCTATTCCAAAACATTGCCCAAGGGCATTGGGGTGGGGGGGGGGGGGGATGACAGTCGATGACTGGGGTGTAGAGAGTATGAACCATTGCTCTAACAGGTGTCTGTGTTTGCCAAAATGCGCTTGCCACAGCAATGTTGCTGTGTTACTTTAGCTGTGTGTTTCCTCAATACCAAACACACACAAGGTACTGTGCTACAAAAGCAATCGGCACCCATTCTCGATTCCTCTCCTACTTCTTTCACAAATCAGAGATTATCCCATTTGATTGCCTTATCAGCATTATTATCATAAACCCAGAGTGGTGCGGGGGAGGGGGGGGGGGGGTGATGCTTGGAAAGCTGAACACCCCTACAGCTAGAGCTGAGAAGGAAATTCAGCACTTTGAGAACAGAGCCCCCCCAGCATCTCCAGGAACAAACCAGCTGTTCTACTCTGCTTATGTGTCAAGATAACAGACTGAAAGCAGGAAATGCTAACCTAGTGCATTTGCCTGGGTAGTGTAAATGTAATGTTAAAGTAACAGTTAACCCATAAAGCTACACAGAAAGATTGTTAAAAAAATGAATATAAATAACAATACTTGGGAATAAAATTGTATTTGGCAATAGCTGAGTTAAAATGTACACTTTGGCAATGAAAATTCGCTTACGGTCTGTGAAAAACTTGCAAATACTCAACATGCTCTAAAAGACACCCATCATGCTGGCTTTTATGAGTGGTCCCACTGGAATATCAATGGCACAATGAGTGGCTAAGATTCAGGCTCAGGCTCATGTTATCAGGCTTACACACTCACTTTTTCTCACTCTCACTCATGTCTTAAGTTTAGTTGTTGCATATGCTCTTGCTCACACGCAGCAACTGAGACTGTATTTTCCTAATTGAGCTCCACAGATTTTCACAGCTTCCCTTCACCTTCTGTCTCTAGGAAAACAGTTATTATCACAGAACTGTGGTTATGAAAAAAGAAGGGTTATGAAAAAACAAGGTTTGAGGGGGTTTAAGAGTATCCTCTTAATTTTTACACCAAAAAATTGACCTAAATTATCTTAAAAGTACTTGAGAACTTAATTCTATTAATGTGCTTAAATGTTGTTCAAAGTTCAGCAGACATAATAAAATATATACCATAAATGCTGTAAGTAAGCAACAAAAAAAAAATTGTAGATGGTTAGGGTATTAGGAGCCAAATAAAGATTACTACTTCAAAATACCTTACCAAATAACTGGGGGGTTTTCCCTTTTTTTTTTTTAGGATGGTCACTGGATGTTTTATAAAAGTATTTCCTTTAAAGATACTAGAATGTTTATTTCAGCTAAGCAAGTATTAATCTAGTTTTTATTATCACTATTCCTTGCAAGTCTTTGGTTTTGAAGAAAATGGTGCACCAATGACCTAAAGTTTTGTGGTTTTTGTTTTTGTTATTGTTTTGTATTACTCATATTCTCTTTTTTTTGCAAAGTTCAGTCTTTTGCATATGGATCACTACTGTCTTATATCTGGGACTTTAAATGCAAACAGATACATAATTTCATACAAAAAGAAAAACCCAGAAAATACATTTTGAAATCTATGTGTTATATTTTGAAATCTATGCATCATTTCTACTATCAGGTACGACAGACAGCTACTAATAAGACAAAGAACACAGAAATAACAGAGTTTTTATCATCATTCACTCTCCCCAAGTTTCCAAGGTGTGGTTCATCAGCAATTCTCCATGACAAAGCTTTCAGCTTGGCCACCTCTGCTACCTGATTTCTGTAGAGACAGGACAGCTAATGTTGAGGCACTGCCAACTTTTTTACCTTCTTGAGGTCAATGATATTTCTAAAAAATCAATATACTTAAAATAATGACAAAAACCTGCTGTAAAAGGTCAGATAGAGTACCATCAAAAAGAGCACTGCAGATTTAAGGAAATCACACAATCAAACATTTATCAAACCATTTGGGGGGGGGGCGGGATTTGACTATCTGGACTAGAATATATTTCTTTGCCAATAAGCAACAATTCCTTTTGCAGTACGTTCTTTTTTTTAATGTTAGTTTTAGTGTTAGAAAGGCTGACTGCTCCTTAGCCTGCAGAGGTATAATTTCTCTTCTTAGATCCTCACCTACATGGGATCTGAAGAATGTTGTATTCCACAGCCCAAATCCTAAAAGCCATCTACTTAGGGAGAACTAACAGCTTGGTTCTTTGTCCTCCAAGGCTGCCCTTAATTCAAGGCCAAGTAAGTGTAGCCTAGGGCTGTAAAGAGATGCCCATGGCAGAATTTGTGCCCAAGCTCATCTTGCAGCACTTTTGTATCTTGGTAGGGTCAAAGAGGCGGGCAGCACTCTGGAAGTGACCTGCAAAGCAGTTTTGTCTGTAAAGGTGAGTGGATCATGGACCATGCTTGTATTCTTCACCAAAGTTCCGCTGGTGATCACCTAGAAATCTTTTCCTCCTCTTTCCTTTCTTTTCATAATTTATGCCCAGGGGTGTTGTGTAATGGGTACTGAAAAAAGAATTCAGCAAACACTGGGACAGTGGTTCAGCTGGTATAAACTGCATTGCTTTAAAGGTGGTTCGAGGGATGACTGATTAAAACTATCCAAGGATATTCCTAGATAGGCAGTTGTGATATAATTTTCTAACTCCTGTCAATGCCCTGTGAAAACAACACCCGTTGTAGTGGGAGAATAAATCACCCCCTCTGTGCTGTACTAGCTCAGTTTGCATTCACTCTTGGCAGTACATTGAAAACTGTGGCAATTTGATGGGGATTTATAATGTGAATCACAGCCTTTGAGGAGATGAGGTGAATCCATTAGCTAATTTTCCACTGTGCCATTTAATCTATAAGGGAAGAAATTACAACACCTTGTTTTTCCACCACAGTTCTTCCAGATTTTAAATATTGTTTCAGAAAAAATGCAAAAAGGAAAAGTAAAGCAAAAATATTCAAGGCATTTAAGCTTCAGATTTGTAAACAGCACCAATTTTCAAATTCCATAATTACCCTTCCAAGCTGATACTCAAAAACACCAAACCTTCTAGCAATCCCTTGTACAATACAATGCATCAAATGGCATTTTGTAGATAATGCACATACACACTCACACTCACACACATACTTATACAAACTGTTCAGAAGTATGTGTACTTTCATGTATACACAAATGTCCAAGAAGCATTTGAAATTTTTTCAAGAGTGAGTAGCTAATACTTCATCTGACAGGCTACCAATCCACAGGCTTTACACGTACAACCCCCATTAAGTGTTAAGCGTTGCAGATAATCCTGCACATGAAAGAGATGAAAAAACAATGTATCACAACTATGCTGATTTGTTTACACACCCATTTAGAAACACACACCTCTACAGTTACCATAATTCATTACCTACCAAGAGATGTAGAAGATAATAATGTGTAATTTATTAATGTACCAAAGGTTTATGGGTTTTATTGTGTTCACTTTTTTTCATACAAAAAGAAACTCTCTTTTGTGTAAATCATTCTTAATTATTCTGCTATATAGTGCTTTATATCTTACCTTCATGTACATATTAGTGACCTAAATCTACACCAGCTGATTAGTCAGAAAAGTCTCTATGAATAATATGGTTACTTGTTGTCCAAAACCACCACCACCTCAAACATTTATTGTTATACTCATCTATACCTCTAACAGCACCATTTTCTTTGTGTTAATCACTAAGCCCCCCAAAATATGATCTTTAATTCTGCAAATGACATTTTCATTTTTAAAGCCTAAGATCAGTATTCCCTTAAATTGACAAACCCTTTGCATTTGACAGCACAGCATTGTCATTCCAGGTTCTTAATTAAGGTAGTTTCTAAATTCACCTTACACTAAAGATAACCTGAATGTGTATGGGAGAAATGTTAACACACGTGTTTTGATCAAATGCTGTCACATATTCCCCTAGAGGCCCTCCAAAACAGATACTGTAGCTCAATGCAACTTTTTAGAGGTGGTGTAGGGGTGGAAATAATTAAAATGTTACCTTTGCCAAGTAATTCCCAATGTATCCTCACTGGCACTGGGGTATAAATGCCTGCCGTTTTGATTCATGGTCCAGTCACAAATCCTCAGCTGTCAATTGAAACCTAGCAGTCAGATATGGATCGAGCAGTACTACAGCTTTTAGTATTTAAATGAATACATGCAAACTAGTACTGTATATGGCAAAAGCCTTACTTTCCCAAGAAGTAACTTTAAAAAATAAAACAAACAAAGAAAAATAACTTATTCTAAGAAATAAATGCCTATAGATTCGCTTAAGATAATGCTACTTTAATACGCTCCTCTATTAATAAAGCATAAAAGAGTAACTAGTGTTTAGCACATAACAATTAGCCATTATTAGATTACAAACTGAGCTGGAATAAAAGGAAATGTTAATATTCAATAGTAAGATACTTTAATAAGGGAAATAAAAATGCTGTTTTCTCTAATCAAAGTTCTATATAATGTGTATTAAGTAAAGGTCAAATATAACCAATATCTTGTAGCATGCATTTCGTGAAACATAGAAGACATGCAATTTATAGAAAATTTGCCCAAATGAAACAAACTGTTTGTCCTTATCTTGCTATTGAAAAAGGGTAAAGGTATTTTGTAACTGATGTTTATTAATCTGGTGTAACTGAAAGTGGTATTACTTAGCAAGAGGTGATAAAATAATCTAATCTTGTGTTAGACTCAGAATAATAGCATTTAAAATACATTATTGCATTTTAATATAATGAGGAATGTACTAAATGTTAGCTGAAACAAATTCTTCCCAGATCCTCAAATCATCAGTTCTGCCTTCAAGGATTGTTCAAGCAACCCTCTATAGCTCTGTTTATTTAACAGCTGCCCTATAGTGTTAGAAGATTTTTTTAAAAGATGTACTGCTTATTTTCAAGTTTAAGAAAGTGAACTTATCTGGCTTGCAAAGAAAACATACATCTTAACCTCTGTATAGTCATGCTGTATATTAATTGCTGTACCATTACATATGATACAGCACTCTGAATTGAAGATAATGTTGTTGCTGAGTTTGATTGCATTCGATGTATTTTAGTTTTCTCTATCCGTATTCAGTTTTTAGATAGTGCAGGCTACAGCAAACAAACTACAATAAACTATTTTCACAGGAGCACAATTAATTGCAGTCTTTTCCTGAAAAATACAAATGCTGAGGACAAGACAATATTGCAAACCTGACCCTGTCTGGCTGTTAGACTCATAAGCTTCCTGCTGTTAAGGTCTGAGAAATGGAAATGTTAGTCTCTGATGTTTTCATAGGGATTGTTTCTTGTTTGTTATCTAAAGAACTCCAAGGGACCTTCTAAAGGCCATTAGAAGCATGACTAAACCACATGAAATTAAGCAGAAAAGGAAACATGCAGTCAAAAAGTTTGCAAGAGGTAACTGTGAATAATATATTAAATATGTTTAAAGAAAGAGGTAAGTAAATATTTGGTTTAGTCACTATACAAAACAGTATTGTAAACCCGATTTTAATATTGAAGACATAGTAAAATGTCAGCTTAGTTACTCAATGTAGAGTAGATGTATTTCTGCTGTAATCCTTAAGAAAGTCATCATCTTCATTACAGATGCATATTTTAAAGCTTTATAACTTAGCTATAAAAACTCACTTCCAGCTGAAACACAAGACTGAAATGTTAACACACACCCCCTCCTTCTTTCACAAAATAAAAAATCTAAGAATAAAAGCCCTTTGGCTGATTAGAACCATAAAAAAAACCTAACATCACAAACGTAGTGTTACCAAATGATTTTATGCACTTAGGTCTAGTTAAAAAATCTGGAAAGCACTTAGCTTGCAAGAGAGCCCGATTGCATTTGCTGTTTTGGCAAAACAGTAAGGGATTGGATACGTTACATTGTAGTAAATCAGCTTCTGCACTAAATCATTATATTCTTCCCACAGTCTGTATGGAAACTTTCCACAAATACAGTTAATGTGTTAAATTTATCATTAAGAAAGCTCCAAAAAGAACTCTTTAAACCTATTTCATAACTGTTAGCAATGACATACTTCCTATTATATACAGTCATACATACCTTAATACATATACATCTAAATGCTGTAATGGTAATAATAGAACATGTGCATTTTATATATATGCCATAGACACAGACACACACGTGTATATGAAGATTCATGCTACACCAGACTTATAGTTAGTGTAAACTGTAGAGCTATTCACTCCACCAACCACGGTGCCATGCTTGCGGTACTGATAACACCTTGAAGAACTGCAGCTCTGTATGACAACGGGTTCTGTGATAAACCCAGGACTTCATCAGCTGTGCTGAAAACCACCTTCCCAATGTTAAAAACTATTGCTCCACACTCCTCAGCAGGTTCACATAGCTGCCATATTGTCTTTAAAAACTAGGAAAACAACACAGCAAAATGGTTTTTTTCTCCCTAACATAAAATTTCCTCTCCCAAATCACTCTTGCTTAGAGATCAGGATGTCTAAGATTTAAAAATATACTTTTGAAATTATGTAGAAATATCACTTTCAAAGTCTGCCTCTGCATCCCTCATGTGTGTTGAGTGCTTTTGGGGTAAAAAGGCTGGAGAAACTTAAAAGAGGTCTACAATCCCTGGCCCCATTTGATGGAAGAAGATGTCTGTTCACAGCAGCAGCAGGAATGCTGCTCTTGGAGGATGTCCAGACAGTCCAGTGGGGAAAGCCTGGGGGCACAGACCTGACCTGAGTCCCAAGCTGTGGAAGGATGTAGGGCACTTTAGTACAGTATTTTGAGTACTGTATGTTGTCTGAATTTCTGCTGAAATCTTTCTGGCTAGTTATAGTCCTCAGAGTAACTTATGTGACCTCTAAATTCATGCCACAGTGTTAACTGGAGACAAGAAGGCACATTCACTCTCACCCACAGTAAGCCACCTAAAAGAGTTTCTCTGCAGGACATGTGAAAGGGAGAGGTGGGAAACTACTTGCAGGCTACTTGAGAAAACTTAAATTCCTCAATTAGAGGGACTTAATAAATACTCCTCGTAAGATATTTAATAAATGCTGAATAACATTACTAACTTTCTCAAAAATAGGCTATGAGTGCAAAATAAATGACCTGATTTGGCATATGACATAGTGAAAAATCTTTCCTAGAAGCCTCTTGGAGAGGCCTGCTCTTCAGTCCCACAGCTTTGCCATTTTCAGCAAGGCAAGTTACCTGAACCCTACTTCAGTTAACACCTTCCATCCACAAAACATTACCAATGATTTTTTTTTTTATGTACCTCTCACCTAACCATACAGAAGAAGAACGTGGGTCTGTATTCTGAAGTGGAAATGGATGCCCAGCCTTGCAGAAGATGAGGAAATCTCCCAGGCAGCCCAGCCATTTCCTGACATGTGGAGCTGCAGCAGTCCCTTATCCCTGTGACATGTCCTCACTGCTACACTCATGAAGTAGCAGAGAGCACAAAACCCACTACAAGTGTTTCTCCAGGGAGGCAATGCAACTCCTTCACCCACCTTAGGGGCACCATGGGAAGGGGCCACAGGTCCAGGCAGGAGCAGAGCAGTAGATCGAGTGCTTCTAACTCTGCCACTTGCCTGGAAGTCATCTGCTTCCCCTCTCCGGTTCTGCCCTCTGTAAAATGCCAGGAAAGTGATTTTTGGTTTGCACTTTCCAGTGCTGTGAGATGTACTGATATGAAGTCCTACCCAAGAGCTAGATTTCACTATAGCTGCCTTTTCAGTTTAAACTGGGTGCCTTCCAAGCACAACCATCCTGCAGAGTTTTAAGTATGCAAATCCTATGTACTTTAAAAACCCATAGGCAACAGCTCAATCTTTAATCTAGTCTGAATAATATTTGTGGGTTAATATTTAAGCAGGTTTTGTACTCTCCTATTTAAAGAGCGGTTGTCTAAGACTGACATTCATTTCAAGCTTCTGTGATTGCTAGTGGAAGTAGATACATATTTTGGAAAGTGTAATAGGAGACTGTGCTATAGCTTCTGTTAGTTGAGAAAAGCCCATAAAACTTAACATTTGCATATTGTCATTGTTTTGACTGAAACTTCCTTTAAATGTGTTTCCTTTCCAGCAAGCATATGTGAAAGGTGACCTCTTATCCATCTACATACCTCCCTGGTGGTCATGTGACCCAGTTTTACGTCAAACTGTCAGTTATGATAAGGGACACAATAAGAACAGCCTAAGTGTTGATAACCTGTTTCCTGGCTTTACTGAGAAGTTCTGTTTAAGAGTCCGCTTGTGCTCTTTCAGCCTTCTGCTGAAAGCAAAAGCAACATCCACCCAAAACATTTTGCAAACAGATACTCTGTGTTCATTGGACATTTAAGTTTACAGTTTCCATGATGAATAGCATGAAGAGAACTCCATTTTGAACCGTGTGATTCAATAACTAAAGGATGCATCTGGTAAGAACAACTTCCCACTGAAATGGCAGGGCAGACTGGTGTGTAGAAAATAAAAAGCCATCTACAGTCTTCTGATTTTGCATTTTAGAGACCTGAAGTGTTTCTTATTACTACATACATGGCAAATGTCTCACTCATAAATGTCAAAGCTGTGTGAAAATCATTCATACCACACATCACACATGGAAAGTCCAAGCTCTGGTGAAAACCATGCCATTGTATTAATCAGTGCAAAGACTGGAAGACTTCACTAGCTCCTCAGTAATTGGGCCAGCATTGGTTAGCACAGTTTACTGTAACGGACAGGAAAGTTCTAGAGGTCATTGTCTTCACAGACCTCAATAGCTATCCTGTTTATTTATATTTTCTAATTAAAAATAGAATCACACATACAAGGCTCCAAGGTACATTAAAATTAAATCAATGGCCAAGAAAGAAAACCTGTCAGTTAATTCATTCCTTCCAAAAGAAATCTTGTTATTTGTGAAACAATTAATCTGTATTTGCAATAAATACAAATGTTTGTCTATCCGCCCAACCATCCATCTATCTTTTCATATTGTTTACACAGGTCAAGTGCGTGACCAGTATTTCCAGCAATATTCTAGCTTTATAGCCAGAAACAACATCAACCTGTGTCTAAGTGTCTATCATTTCAAGAACATAATAAATTCATAAAGTTGAGAACAGTAACACAAGGAGGCTACAGAAATGCTATTACATAACTATGAGACTTCTGATCATTAAGACTTTGTTACTGAACTAATGATCTCTCCATTAAAATTCTTTAGCCAAAAGAACGAAGACAAAACTAGAATCTGGCTAGTCCACTTGCAGAAGATTGAATTTGACTGAGTTTCCTCAATTTGTTGCTTTTTCCTCTAGGCTGGGCTTAGAAACCACAAATCTTCAGTAGATGCAAATCAGAGAAAGAAGGGGAAAAAAAGGTGCTCCCAAATAATCGTAAACATTATCCAACCTTTCCTCTACGCATAATTCATTTAAGATGTTCCTCAGCAAAGATGATGAGCAAGCGCCAACTACTAGATTTGACTTCATAAAATAATCTCACCAACCACCAACAGTAAAATTAAGAAAAACTCTCTCACTCAGGTACTAGTTCTTATCACTTCCCTTGCCCCTTCCTATGGTGCCCTCCCTGCAGTTACATTATCAATACTTAACAACTCTCAGAAGCTGATGCTGATTCAAGAAAAGCAAACCAAGTGGTCATTAACAATTTGTAATAGACAGTTGGGGGAAGGGGGGGACATGACTTTTTTACAAAAGAATTAGAAGATACATGTGACTCTCTAGATGCCACTGTAGCGAGAGATATGTTTTGTAACTATTCATGTCACAGTATAGAAATACCTGGCATTTCCAGGCAGGTAGCAGGAAGACCCACCAGCAACTCCAGCAGAAAGTGGACTACATAGTTATTATAATGCCTCATTAGAACCTTGTCTTCCTAACTATCAACATAGCATGCTAAGTAATGCATGTAACAGCATATTTTTCACAGTATCCAGATCAGTAAAAGCAAATAAACTGCTCCCATTGGTGCTATTATGCACTGTCTTTCAAAGTTTTATTCAGTGCTTCCCGTCTAAATGTGAGTATTCCAGGTAGGTCGTGCTATAAATTTTTTACTGGAATTTCTAGTAAACTATCATTTTGTCAAAAGATGCTATGTAAGAGTGTGTTGCAAAATGCATGTGTAACTTTTAAATTTATTGTGCTCACTGTAATTTAAACAGGCTACTAACAACAGCAAAAAGGACTCAACAGTACATGCCAATATTTCTCATAACCAGAGAGAATAAATCTTCATAAAGACTCCTCCAATGAAGTAAAAAATGTACCGGTGACAATATTTATTCTTGAGGGGTCAATGTGCATTACAGGGCATGGTGAATGTTTAAAAGACCTCTCTGGAACTAAAACCAGTGGCTTTCTAATTTAGAATTTCTCTCCACTAATACAAAATGATTGATTGCCTTTATTTCATATACCCCTTGATTTTTTGTTTCATTCATCATGGGCTGCTTTAAAACAAATGCATTTAAAATCTGCCACAAGAAGAGTAGTCTCTTTTAAATTGTTGTAAAGTAATGAAAGGACATAGTAAATCAATCTCATTTCTGCCTTACCAAAGGATAACCTTTGCTCTATTAAAGCTGTTTTGACAATCTCAGTGCTCTACCTCACTTTCTGGGTAATAAACATATATGGCACTGTCATCTCAGAGAGGCCTTTAGGATTTAAGTGAGTGAAGGTAACTAATTAATTAGAAACTTAAATATATGCACTTTATATATTCCGATTTATCCATCTGAAAAGCTTTGTTGTTAAAGTATTCTGTTCTTTCAAATGTTTCCAGCAGCACATAATATACCCTAATTTTGTACATATTTATATGTGTGAGCATCCACACATGCACCCCCCACCAAACACACTCAGGCAAGCATACACATATATAGCCATTGCTCAAGTTAGAAAAGAATAGAGAATTCACAGCAAAGATGAAACCAAGACACAATTTTTAAATTTACTATACAACTCATTGGTTGCCAGCTGATGCTTTTGAATTAATATAAAGAGACTATGAAACAATATACTTTAGAAGGGAGAACATTGGTTTCACACAGTGGCACTGAAGAATTTTTCTGTTTATGAAGTGTATATGAGACCTAATTTATTTTCCCCTTCCCCTTAAGCCATCTGGCCACATGTTTTACCATGAAAGGGAGTATAAGACACAGTGCATGTAAACACCAAAGACTGTGATGACCCTCAAGATCCCTCTCGCTTTTATGTTCCTATTACACTGCTGAAATCTCCAAATTTATTTCCATCTACACAAAGCCAAAAATATATAGAAGATACATGAAATAAGCAATATATGATTTACACATCATAAACTCAGCCAAGAGAAAATTAAGCATGCTGCCACTACCTTCTGGCATGTGACAAGAAGTTTGTAACTCTTTCAATGAACTTGGAAGAAGGTGGAGTGGGCTTAAGCAGTAACAAATCTGCAGAAAAAATTGTGTCTAAAAACATGTAGTGAAAAAAAATTTATTACACACCCCCAAATTAACTGTACGTCAGAGACTTTTCAAAGTATACTATGTAAAACTTCACATGAAATCTAGAAATTACATGCACTGTGTTTAAAAAGAGAGGTGTTGTGTGTGTTTTAAAATACAATAAACATAAACTGTATATCTTTTAAAAAGAAGAGTGTTATAGTAAATATAGCACATTTCATAACACAATCTTTGAGAGGTTAAAAAAAAGCAATACACCAGAAAATTTACTGAAAAATGAATGGTTGGCAAAACCACTAATTGTCATTTGGTATTTTCATAAAAGCGTACAGATGTTTCCATTTAGGTCTCACTGGTTAAAAAAAAGTTGGCAAAGCATCAACTATCTTGAATAAACGATCATCTTTATGATTTTCTCTGAACTCTGCGTGTGGTGACCTTTAAAACGGACATACTGCCACCTTGCCTTGGGAGTGGGTAGGAATGGGGAGTTCCAGATGAAGCACACTTCATCTCACTATATCTCAGCAAACACAGAACAGGTAGGTTTTACTGAAAAATGAAACAGGCATGTGTACCAACTGTTGACAGGAACCCAAGCCTGAGAAAAAAATACAGTACAATAAATACCAAGGACTGTTTAACAGCCCTTTTCTTACTGCCACATTCAACTTTTTTCCTTATAATATTTTACATGCTGTTAATTTCAAAGTCCTCCACTGTTAAGATCTAGGAGCAAAACAAACACACGTCATAAAATATGTTAAAGTTCTAAAGGGTCTGAATTTATTCCCGTTACTAGCAATGTAATACTTCTGTATATGCATGGCCTTGCTACTGACTGCAGCTAATTTGTTTGTAAGCCATCATTAATCTCGGCTTTATATTTTCACAGTTTGGGTAAACACTTCATTTGCATTAAATTTACAGCATTAATGAGATGTGAAATTTAAAATGCTACTTGAAACATAAATGATGTAAGGAACTAGAACAAAACTGTGGTTTTATCACATTTGAAATCAGCAGACCAATTTAAACCCATTAAACTAGAAATGATGATGTGTTGCGTTGAGGATTTGGTTTTGTAACTCATCTTCCAGAACTAAATTGAAGAAATGTAGGCCTGAACATCCAGGGGGAAAAAAATAGCTTGAAAAAAATAAGTTGGAGTTTTTGCTTTGGAAATTTTGCTCATTTTTTAAACTGATTTTGAAATGAATATTTATTCCTTATACCCCTCATTATCTTTCCTAAAAGCCTATTAAAGTTTACATGTATGAGCTCTTGAAAAATAAAATAATTGAAAGAAATACGCTTAGAAGTTCCTTAAGATGGCACAAATCTAAGAAATAAAGCATGTGCTAAATTGATCTTTCTTAAAGGGTTCAGTTTCGTTTTGGATAAGCTTCATCTTCAGATAGCAAACACTAAAACCCTTAGGATCCCAGTCTAATCCAAGATAACTGTGGCAACACGTAGGAAGGTAATATCGCAAAAGCTTCTCTATATCATTACACCTATGTGAAACTTGCCCACCTGTTGCTGGTGTAGGAAGGATGGGTCTCTTGGGCTTAGTCCCACATATCGATTGGCTTGGGATGTGCCTGAGGCTGTGTAGGCTGATTAAGGAAGAACAAAACAGATTGATAAAAATACCAACCTATCATAATTATTACCCTGTACAGGTACAGTACAAATATGAGAGATCCAGAGTTATGATTTTGCAATATATAGGATGTGTCTATGTTTTTCCTTTATTTAAATTTTAACAGAATGCAAAAGAAAAATTGGACCAAGTTTGGAAAGGCATGTAAATTCCTATAAACTTCAATGGAAGGTGCATGTGTAAATCATAATGATGTCTCTTGTTAAATAAAAGTTCCTCTGATTAATATATTTTTAAATTTTTAAGTGATTAAATAAAGCACGTATTTGAAGGAATCACAAGCCAGATTTTCATTTCCATTACATCAATCTAAGGCACCAGTGAAATCACTGAGATAACAATGTTGAGAGAAAATATTATTGCACACTTACTATTCTTACTGCTGTGAAAGCCCATAACAAAACTGTGAAAGAACAAAAATTGGAATCAAAAGTTCAGTTTACTTATGTGACATGAAATGAATCTTTACAGGCCTTTGGAAACAGGATGCAATCTGATTAGCATTTTCATAAGAAGGGAGCTGATTTTTACTGTGCAATATAATATTAAATATTCAACTCCCCTATGCATCAGGAAACACCTTCCCTGAGGGACAATTTAAGGAAGTCTCCTGCTGTCTGCTGCAGAGGATTAAATAAATCCATTTCTGAGGAGAAAGGGAATGCTAGGTGATGTTGGGATTAATTACAGGATGTGGATCCTTCACCTGTAGGTCACATTACTGTCTGGTTTCTGTCAGTAATCCCTAAAAGCCATTACCCTCTCATGGCTTTTGGTGGCACTTATGAAATGAGGTAGGTGGTCTCACTCCACTTCCCAGTGTGGAGATAGCCTCACTGCAACTTGCAGCATCACAGCCTGGAAACTTGCTGGCAGACAAAGCAAAACTACTAAAATTGAACAGACATACACAAGGATGCGAGTGAGGAGCTCACGGGAGTACTTACTGAATTGGCCTGTTAGTATTAAAGTCACACAGCAAATACAAGCAAATGAAATGCATTAATTTTATTTTTTCTTAAAAAAAAAGGCTTTATACAGTAAACAGGCTTTACTGAAAAACTGTCATAGAAATTAATCAGTTATTAGAAGGAAATTATGGTGGAGGCCACAGGGTCTCCCAAATATTATCAAAGCCTGCTGTTCTTTCTCATTCAAAACAATTCTGCTATTGCACTTCAAAATAAAAAGCAGTGCTAATCATTTGCTGGTTTATTCTCATCAGACTGAATAATAATGATAACTTGTTGGCCAAGCATATGTTTTATATATGTCTCTCTCTATATTTTGAACCAATCAACCAGTTATTGCAAATAAAAGTAAAACTATGCCTTAAAACACATTTAGTCTTGATTTTCTCATTAAGTTAACATTAGCACTCTGTGTGGAAGGTCTGTTATGACTGATAATACAGTTTATATGTATTCATATATAATTTATATATCAGCAGGACATGATCGCTCATTTTTTGCTATTTTCTTCATCAACAAGTTATGTTCCTTCACTTTTTTGCTCTTATAGTTACTGATCCAGTTTCAAAAGGCTTTACCAAGCAGATAGACTACTGCCGTGCTCTGAGAACCATAACAGTCTGGACACGTAGCATTTATATGCTATCTCATATCCAGAACCGGCACATTCAAATCAAATTTGTACATAGGGATTTTTTTATTATTATTTACGTGCTGTAGTGACAGACGTTGGATATTTAGGCAAGAAGTTACCTGCATACTGCTGTGGATGCACAAGGAGGCCTTATTTCAAATATCTAAGCTGAGATGTTCCAAGGGTCACAGGGAATCAGGTACCTAAGTTCCACTGAATTGCACAAGAAACTGGGTGCCAACTTAATTTGAAAATATAATCCAAATTTTTTCCCCTAGTAGTAGGACAATGAACAGATTAGGTTTGCTTTCCTTATGATGAATAATATGGTCAGATTACTAGAAAACATCCCAACGCAGTTCTGACATTGTATTTGTTCTTTTTGTCATTTGTATTAGAAACCCTGACCTCATCTGAGACAGCTATTTAGGCCAGGCACAATCATGTCAAACAGGAAGCAGAATGAAATCATGAGTACTTGAAACTATACCTGAACTCAGTTTTCTCAGTTTTCTAATCTAGACCAAAAGTTAGAGCAACAGCTTCTTGTTTGCTGCTGAAACTAAGTCTTCTTAAAAGGTGCAAGAATGGTACCAAAAACTACCTGGGAGGATACAGATATGCTCTACTGCCTTTTAACAAAACTTTTGCTATACTAAAAGAACACCTAAAATACTTCCATATACCTATCCATATAATTATTTGTTTATACTTAAACAAGAATTTGTCCAAAAGTTACTACTATCCTTTCATAATAAAGGTATAACTAGTTTTCCTCCTTTATATCTCGGCCACTCCTATGCATTTGAGTCTCATCTCTGCTTCACATTCTAATGAAAAGATTTAAAGTAGTATAACACCTAAGAAACATACAGTTTATGGTCTCCCTAATGACAGACCAAAAATTAGGGACTGGATTCACAGTTCAAATACTAAACAGATCTAAAGCAAGTCATTTAATATAATAGACACTAAAGAGATTAATATTTTTAAAGACTGGTAAGTTTTCTTCCAAAGCATATGTTTGGAAGTGTCTCGCAGAAAGTAGTTAAAAAGCAAAATTTTGCTTCACTGAGCATAAGATGAGTATTTGGAAAAGAAGAAATTACCCTATACATAGTAACATCTTTGCTCTTATTTCCAAAACTGCAATTCCATTGAAGATAATAGGATAAATAATATGGTCCTATATAGTAATAAAGAGCTTAAAACATTAAAGTTAGGGGGGTTTTTGTTGTTGTTTTTTTTAAAAAAGAACAGTGGATCTACAATCCATCACAACAATAACAAGGAATTAAAGTTTTCTTTTCCACATCAGAGTTTTTTGCTAAAAATGACACAACCTATATCAACATGCAATTGTCATAGCTTGGATTCAGTATGCGTTGTAACAAGGCTTGATTTCTGTAGGAAAGCTCATTGAGGAGCAAATTATCCAATGTCTGTTTGGAATTCCATCTGAAGGCCATTGCAAAACCTTGCTGTCTGGGTGTGCTTGCTTCTCAATGTCTTAACAATGTCCACCTTAGATGAACAACTACAGTTTCTTTTTCTTGAATAGTGGTCAAATATGCAGGCTTTTCCCTTTCATTTTGTTTGTCATGTCACAAGCTTTGGTGCATGTAACATGATGCATTTGTTGAAATTTGGAGAGGAAAAGCTTTGCAGTCAGATCACATTTGCTCTCCATGTAAAATGATGAGCATCCACTTGGTCAAATAGTAGGAAAAGGCGCCTTTTTCTGGCCTCAATTTGAAATCATATCGAATCTTCAATTGACATTTTTTGTTTCCTAAAGAAATACTTACTGGTTGCTGTAGGTGAAGATGCCTCACCTTCAGTGGATGTAGTGATGGGTTTAGTATCTGTCATGGTCAGGGTCACAGGTCGCACCGCACTGTGATGGGGAGAGGGTGCCAAAACTGGAGTAAAATGGCCAGGCACTTTCCCTACTACTTGACCACTGCTGTTAGGCTACAAAACAAAACCAAAAGAATGCCTTGTGAAACATACACATTGTGTTTAAGGAACCTACCCACCTATCTTAGGGTTTTTCAGAATGTCCATCACCGTAGTACCTGCACGCTGGAATGCACTATTCTAACAAAGCTATGAATTTCTAGAGGATATTTTCAGCAGGCAGATCCCTCCTTAGATAGGTAGTACATGCTTAAATAGCAGTACTTTTTGGAAAACTTTTTTTTCTGGATGCAGCATGCATCAGATTGTTTCAAAATATATTTGCTGTACACGCAGTGGCTGTGAAGCACAGTAAATCCCACAATAGCAGGATTAAACTGACCAAGCATAGGCCCTGTATTGGGTATGAAGTATTAAGAGCAAATGAATGATGCAAAACCTCTGTTTTCACATGCCATACCACTGTGGCTTGGAGCATAACCAAGACTTGACCACAGCTGTCCACAGAGATTACGCATACTGGAAGGCTAACTAATAATTCACATGTTTGGGAGTGGGAAAGAGGGTTAGGATATGATGCACTATAATGTGTACGTCATAACATCTGGCCAAAAGCCGCCTACCAAAAACACAGAAGTGTTTAATAATGGGAACTTTGCAAGTCAAGAGCATAATAAACAAAGACACTTCTTTCATAGATACAAAAGGCAGTCTGCATATGACCTTATGGTACAGGTCATCAAGGTAATATGCTACTGTCTGCATATAGGCACATCTGAATTTGGCAATGTTCACTGGTAAATGTATATGTTTATCCAACGCTTAAACATGCCTTAGACTTTCTGCATGTAAATATTCCAACAGTAAATAACTTGCAGTAAAAATAAGCAAGTAGTAAATAGTTTTTTCAACAGTGGCTGATAACTTTTGTCTTAAACTGATTGTGTGTTCTGTGAATCATAGGTATTTTAAAATACAGCCACACAAAGCAAAAACTACTGGGAATCTTATTATTAGAATGATCCTGTCAAATCTGAGATAACTCAGAGTATAAAATGGACTGATAAAGGACCTGATTCAACTGACACAAGGAAAGGTTAACAGAGGTAAGCATGACTATGGTAATGAAATAATAACTGCGCTGAGACAATTACTGCAAGTATGTGCAGAGTATAAACACACAGAAGAGGAAGGAATTATTTGGAAAGTACAGGAAGTATAAACTCAGGGTAATGGAATGAAATCGAGAAGGAGGAAATTTAAAATTAATAACAGGAGAAACTTCCTGGCAGTATGATCTACTAGACATTGCAAATGCCCCCAAGGGAGAGTCTTGTTCTTTAGGGCATCTAAAACTAAGCTAGAAGAAAACACTAGAAAATATAAGTGCAAATGAAGGCCAACCTTGTATTCATAGGAACACTGGGTGGCTAGCAGACTATTTCCCTCTCTAAAATCACAAGACTTGCAATGAAAAATAACAGTAAAAATGTATACTAATGAGAAGTGGCCAACAAACTACCCCTCTAAATGAAAAAAAAGTCACCCCCTAAACATAACTGTATGTTTGGGGGGGGTGTTGGAGTGGGGATGAGGACAGAAGGGCCATGGAATCCCAGGATCTTGCAATTTAGGTGGTATTTACCACTTTTTCATTCATTTTCCTAGTTGCGCAAGCTGAGAAGTTACTACTAGGAGTTTAGTAACAGGAATAAGTGTCAGCTGTCAAAGTAGCTTCAAAATAAGAAGGCAGCATGGATTCAAAGGAAAGTATTCAAATGAATACTTTCACAAATAACACAATTTCCCCAAATAACTGGCACACGACATTAAATTTTATTCACTTAACTATTTAGATAGATCTCCCTTATTATGTGTAATTGAAATGAAAATAAGATGTGGCAGAATATATACAGGACAATTTCTATAAAATAATGTGGCCTCAAAGTTTACTGAGCATCTGCATGCATGCTTACATGACCAATAGGTCATAAGTGGGGAACTCGCACAGTAATTACAAAGGTCTTTCCACAACAATATAAATTACATCTTTACATTACAGCAAAGTCATATATTAAGTATGTGTCAATAAGCCCACTTTCTTTGAGATCTGTCTTAGCAGTGGTTTAAGGAATTTTATTTTGTGGGTTCTATTTTAAAGGCCTGCCTGCCTCTAAAACCAGGTGTCTTGGTGACCAGAAATCTGACTCCACCTGCCTTAGAATAAAATGAAAATTTTAACTAACATAAATTGAGAAAATCTCTAAGAATTGCCTAAAATAAATTCCCCATACAAATGACCTAAGATGCTCCAAAACTTAGAAGCAAGTACCCTTACTCGCTAGTTGCGAGTTGTACAGAGTTCAACTCGAGACATCTTGATGTTGCAATAAAACAGGCTCTGTCATAGCTAAGGGAGCCACAACACAGTTTGAAGCATTTGTGGGCAAAACAGTCAGAAATATAAGGTGGGCCTTATGATAAACTTTTCCCTAAACACTGAAATTCTTGTCAGTAAGACCTGCTTGCTATGTTGGACTGGATTTTCAGTATGTTTCTGGGGACCCTGCTGCAGAGGCAAGCCCCCTCTCCTGCCCTGGAAGCCAGCTGTCCCCACAGCCTGCTGGAGGGACTACCACCTCCCAGTTGTGTCTGGTGGCTCCTAGATGGAGTCACTGACCTGTGACCACAGGGCGACCTTAGGAGCCTTAGCTCATGTGGTGTGCTAACATATCACAAAACCAGCTGAGAATCCCTTATCTAAATGACCAACTTTTACTAAAAACGAAGAAAGAAGATTCCATGGAGTTTATGGATTAAAACAGACAGTGTCATCAGCTTCCAAAAGCAGCTCTGTCTCCAAAGCCAGACTCAAATTAATTAGGACACAGCTGGAGACCAGGACAATTTAGAGCAATGTATCACCTTCTACTGTTCCCTAGTGATCCCAGGTCAACAGGAATGCAACGGCTCACATAGGCTTCAGCTTAGTCCTTGTGCGTATGGTCCAAATGAGCAAACTGAGTTATAAGGCAAAGAATACCCCATTCTCATATAAACCATGTTTTTCCCTGTGTGATACATAACAGCAGTGCAGTACATCCCCCCACTTCAACCAAATCGAGGGTGAAATCCTGTCCTTGTTGAAATCCATGGGGAAATTGCTAGTGATTTTGGTGGATCTGGTTTGTGACCTCCCCACCAAGCATCTACATTTCTATTTCTTTTCTTTTTTTTAATGTCATCTTAAATGGTAGGCATTGTTCCATATCTGTCCTGTGTATAAAACTGCATGCAGAAACAATACAATGAAACAGAGGTCTGCAACTTCTAGATGTAAAAATAAAACCTCCAAACTAAGAAAAGAGAAAACTCATTACTTCAATAAGTTTAATTCTTATGGTTCCAACATTTCAGACTCTGCACATGAGATTTCAAATGCAATTATAACCTAGTTACCTGCCTCAACAATTTTATTGCATATTGGCACATTTCCCCAAGTATCTTCTGGCTGCATTTTATAATTTATTCTGATTTTATTTTTGTAACCTCTAACATCTATTCTTTTCCCTTTTCAAGTTGTTTTCACATTTGTAACATAACATTTTTTAAAAAATTTTGCAGTAATGTCAAGTACTGTATATTGCAATAACTGTTCAGGTGTTATTGCTCAGCAAACAAGATAGCTCAAGAAGGGATAAGGACACACAAGATGGAGCTTGGTGTACCATGTCTAAGACCCTAACTTCTCCCCCCATACTGAAAGTTTCCTGTATTTATATTTTTAACTAACCTCAGTTGTAGGTAAGCACGTACCTACCAGGACTTTTACATATATAATTCTTCTTCAACAATCCTAGCTGTCTTTCACATGTGAACTAAGGTCCTCCCTTTGACACAGCTTGTCATGAAAAATGGTACACATAAAATTTTCTTAAAACTTAGTAGTTTTCCTAGATGTGCTACATTTGAAAACAGAGTTTATGAAAATCAGTCTCACATTCTCCCAAATTCTATTACATGAATGTCACTCATAAGAAACCTTCCTGAAACCACCATACTTGTCTTTCTTGCATGCAGTGAGCAACAGTGAAGCAGCTAACAAAACTGATATTTACATTATCATAATTAGTTTGCAGCTTAAGATCATCAAGTAGTCCTAATTAAACAGATCAGGTAATTGTCTCAGAGTTAATGCTTAGGCCTGTCTTCAGACTGACAGTGACATTGCGGCATTGGTTTACACTCAATTCACACTTCTATGGTTATCTTTGCAAGCACAAAACTAAAAGCTTTTGAAATAAAGGTCTAAATTCCAGACCATGGTATCTGATAGCAGTACAAGCTCAAGAACACTGGTGCTCTCTCTCTCAAGTTCTCTGTCCTGCTTTAAGTTTTCAGTGCAAAGAAGGCAACCTTCTGGTCAGAAATAGTACTCTGAAGTTGACAATTCATAATCTTATTGAAAATTGGCTGCTGGAAATAGATTCTGTGACCTGTTCTCCTTTCAACTTTTGCAGTTATGTCAAAAGATATTTTAGTATTGAAACTACATATCTATTTAGACAGTATCCACTTGAATTACAAGTGCAAATATTTATAACACATCATTTAATATGAATTCATTTTGTCCTTATTTAAAACAAGTTCTAGTTTCTAGTCTGAGTTTCCCCTGAAGAGATTCTTACAGTCAAATGCTTTACAGTTTAAAAATCAACTGTTACCATCAACTAGGGCATCAATATGTCTGTGCAATGGATTCACAGAGAGATGATGCCTGAGGCATAAACCTCAAGCAAATTGCACGGAAGCGGCTGTGTTAGATAAACAAGCTGTGCATTTGAAAATGGGCAAGGGAAAGAAGCAAACACAATGAAGGTCTGGCAAATTTAGCCTGAATTTATGCAGATATACATTTTTCTATTGTTGGATTGGAGGCTAATTCGATTTTCAGATCTGTGTTACATTTTTGAGCTTTTTAATTCACACCATCTTGAATTGCCACAGATTAATCCATTTGTTTGCCCAAAGCCACAGATGAGTTATATTCACTGTCATAGCCGTAACACAACTCAGATTGTCAGACTATTAATGTCTGATTCTGTGCACTGTGCATACTTTCATCCTTAGGTATGAAGTTTGAACAGAAACTTGTAACAGGTATGAATATGGACTTTCTTAAAATCAGGATTCACTATATCTGTTTTTCCTGCTGGGATTTTACTAACATAATCAGTAACTAATTAAACTCCTCTCAGACTTCTGTTCACATATTTGCCCAAATACCAGCATATTTACACCTTAGGTCTTCAGTTATATTTTAGGACAGTCTTTTGTCATATAGCTCACTACTTCCAGCATTAAAAAAATCTTTCTGATGTCATAGTGAAATGGCAACACTAACATCTACAGAAGAGATATCCAAACATAACAGAAATTTGACATACTTATTAAACAATTGACATAAACTATTGAGTGGCTTAAATGATAAAATATATTTTATATTTAGATTTGCACAGTATCTTTTTTACAAAATAATTGTAATTATAATTCCAAATTCCAAATAAAATAATTCCAATTTTCCTTGGAATCTTAAATACAAAGCATCTTCAAAGAAATAATCAACAAAGGCCAGAAATCATCTTAATCCTGTGCATGTCTTAGGTACAGCTAAATATGAGACTGTGCTAGGTATTTCAGAAAGAAATTTCAGGGCTTAATAAAAATTACATTATTCCAGCTAACCACTATACTTGGAGAACAATATATTTGCATCTCAAAACACAGGTTTTTCAATAGAAACTCTGTTTCCCAAGAAAGTTACCCTATTATTACCAAGTGATCAATCACTGAGTGCAGTTTAGTCAAACTGCATTCAGTGTGTTTGTAAACTGTCACCCATTTCTTCTCAACAGTTCCAGGCCCTTATAATGGAAAAGTACAAATATTATGGTAAAGAACAACACTGCAAAACCCTATGGCAGTGTAATTTTGAGACCATTGATTGAATTATTTGTTGATGAAGCTGTAGAAGATCCAGTTCTGCACATTTTGGTCCTCTGCTCATGTACCAAATATCTTGTTTTAACAGTTGTCTGCTAGACACATCTATGAAGCTGGAGATCATAGCTGATAAGTTCTGTCTTTGAGTCCATACCATTGTGCTCTGTGATATCCACAGAGGGTGACAGATGCCTCAGAAAACCTACAAGTAAAAGAAACTGGAAGAAGTATCTTCTGTTTTTCAAACTCTCCCTTTTGTTGTTGTTGTTGTTGTTGTTATTGTTGTTATATGACACAAACCCAACCTTTTACCTCAGTAGAGCTTTTGCCTAGGGCACCCTAATGCTACATCACCTGTGAACATCCAGTGGGCATGTTAGTCTCCCACTAGAGGCAGCTCAATGGTACAGGAAGCAGTTTCATCAAATGTGCAGAAGACATATCCTCAAGTTATTACCTATCATCTAATATAACACAGTGTCTTTGAGTCTCTGCTAAACATAAGGGAATGGTATTATTAGTGCACTGCCAGTGAGACTGTAGAAGGTGCTGTAGGACAGTTCCTCCTCCAGCTGAACCTGGTGGGCTCCATAAAACATTTGTTTAACAAGAAGTAAGGCTATACAGATTTCCTTTCTGATATTGGACACTGTGGTAGCAACAGAAATGTACTTTGCCTTTTTATAGTGCCCCTTACCATTTTCATGGGGATGAATCTCACTAGCTTCCATATCCTTACAACCCAAGTAACTCATTGCTACAGCACATCTTACACAGACCTCACTGAGAGATGCCACACAAAAACTTCAGGTGGTGTGACACAGCTACCTGTCTGCTTGAGGAATTAGCTTTAGAAAAAACAAGTTGTTGCCAGTCTTGGCTGGCAACATCACTTCTGTACTACGTTCTGAGAGAAATCAAGGCGTTGACTTTGATTTATAAAGCTCTGAGTCTTATCCACTTGAGAAAACATTTTCCTCTTGACCTAACGCTGCTGAAACTGAGAGCAACTGCAGAGCTTCAGCAACCCATGTTCAGACACAGATATCATAAGACATTCTAGACAAAGAGTCCTCTATCCTGAATCACAATTTTACCTGTGAGTTCACAAAATCTGAATTATTTGTCAACAGGTAGAACACAAGGAAACGCCCAGCGTTCCTTGTATATTTGCCTTAACAACAGGGTAAGTCTGTATTACATAACATGGGAAAGGAAATCTCTTTGTAGATAAATGTTCAAAAGATATCTTTGGGCTAAATGGTATTTTGTGCACTCTGGAAACTTATAACTGTGCATTTAATAAACTAAAAATGAGCAAACTAAATACAAAGCAATCATTTACAACTGCAATTAAATCTTTAAATGCCTTGTCAGTAGATACAGTTAAGCTAGTACTCTCTGCCTCCCAATTACGATCAAAACCAGCACATTGCCATATTTAATCTTCAGTAATTTCTTAAAAAAATACAAGGAAAGACTTGCCCAAGAGCTGAAAACTATTAAATGACAACAAATAAAGGCACTAGCTATACTGAAGAAACCGCATGGACACATATCGCTTGTGTCGGCTTATTCTGCTAGTATTCTCCCACGAACCAACAGGAAACCCTTTGACCAGCCCAAACAGAGCCTCACAAGATTCACTCGTCATTGCTAAATGACTGCAGTTATTGTATTGAAGAATGACAAAGCATCTGCCTGGCATTCCTGAAGAGTGTGCCTATCTTTCATTGAACAAAAACCTGAATACCCCAATCAATTATGAGAGGAAATTAAGTGGCCTCACCAGCTTCCAGAAGCAGCTCTTCTCAAGCAGTTCAGATATTTCTGTCTTCAAAGATAAAACCATTAAAAAGATAAAGCTGCACACTAGCCCATATTGCAATGAAGTACATTTTAACAGCCCCAGGAATTTTAGTCAATATGTGGACAGTAGTTCACTTGGACTGTAGCATGTAACAAGTGTAAGCCATTTATTGTAAGAAGGAAAGGGTCCAATACTTAACTCGCCCAAATTGGAGGCAGTTTTACCATGCCACTGAAAACAGCGTATTTCATCAAAAATATCACAAAATTTTATTTAAGGTTACCTGTAAACTGTGCCCTTCATAATCCAAACTCAAAGGGCTTGCAAGATTATCTACTTCTGATTGCTTGGTTCAGTCAGAAAAAAAGTTTCTCACTGATGCCAGGATGTTCTTCAGCAGCATTCACCTTAACTGTTTGCTTTACCATTGTTTCCTTCATACAATTGCTGACCCTTCTTCTGTGATTCAGTACACCTTTGTCCATTTAACTTGATGGGGCATTAAGTTTGGAGCTTTTGGTTTTGACTTCAGCCACACAAGTGTTGTCATGCTTGGTGATTTGTTCAGGCTCACTGGAAGTCTGATTTTGGTACTGTATATTCATTCATACACTCTCAATTATTAATGTGTTTCAAGTGTGTGCAGATTTGTGTGTGTGTGCGCACACACATGTACCTATACACAGAGGAGGTAATATCTTCCAAGATTAAAAGATCTACCCATCTGGAATCACTCAAAAAGGAAATACATGTTCAAAATTTGTGATAGTTTTGAAAACATCAATACATTGTAGATGGATAAACACTGTAGGTGGATTAGACGCATACCAACCTATTCTTTTTGCTGAAACTTACAATGAACGACCAGTATCAATTTAACTCTGGAGAGATCAGCACCCCATCGTATTACAGTTACATACACATACACACAATCTCATCCAGTAACATGTGTGCCTAGCTAAGAAGAAAAGCAATGAAATAAGTATACTAAAAAGGGCTCAGCAGAATTACTTAATTAGTGGAAAGTACAGCAGTTCTCAAAACCTTGGGAACTTTTTACACTACCAGTTGGAGGCAAGTCCAGCTTTATATCTAACAAGATCCATTTCTGTTCAGTACATTTGTTTATTTATTCTCCAGATTGAACAGGGGCTAAAAAGCAGATATGCAAGAAACCAACAGCCACGGCTCTCTTTTGCTGAGGCGCATCCATTGTTGAATCATTTTTCACTGCAGCCAAAGGGCCTGTTTGAACTTCCTGACTGTTCATCACACATAATTTGGAGTATTTAACATTATGTCAAGAAAATTGCCCACTGCTTCCCACCGTGGAAACCTATGGGAGCTCTATATCTTTAAACTAATTTTACTTAAAGTGTTCCATTGAATAGCATGACTGTCTCACTATAATCAGGGCAGCAGTAATGTAATTAATCTCAAAATTGCTGTGGGGAGTACAAGGCATCTCAGTTGCTTGTCGTAACAATCTAAATTAGCATATTACTGAAAGATGTTGGGGAGGAACAGTTCATTTTAGGTAAATGCTGTCAGGGTATCCATCCTTTCTATTTCTAAAGCTGAAATTAAAACTATCATCATAGTTCTCCTTTTGAAATCCAAATGAGTATGTTTTGAGGTGGGAAAGTATAATTAAATTTGATGTGGTATTCCTACAGATGCAGTTTTGCATTTTATAATAATTAAATTTGTTTGAATAAAAATTCATGTTTTATTTAGAAAAGAAAAACTGGTTTGGCTCAAAGCATGCCATTGTATCAGAACAATTCCCTTTTGTCACTGAAACTTCACAGACGGCTGCTTCTTCTTTTCCTAAGCAAAAAATTATTCTTGCCATTTTATTTTTTGTACAGCCATCCTTTAACTGTTTTATTTAGAGATAATTTGACTGGGCATGCAACTCCTGATGTATAGCATATCTCAGAGGTGAACTTTAAAGAATTAAATTTAAAAGAGATTCCACTAATAATAGTGATTAATGATAATAAATAGCGGAGAATAGCTGATGCAGATGCCTAGAATCCCATACTTGGTGTTGTTTAACCCCATCACCTCTTCTCAAGAACTAATCAAACATCAAATGAAATGAAGAACGTTACCCTAATATAAAGGTTATGAAAGGTGATGAAAGTAGTAAATTGAGTAAATTTAGCCTGTTATTCCCTATGGTGCCACAACATAAGAATAGGATGTGTTTTCAGTTTGCTACTACTCTGAAAAAAATCAGCAGAGTAAAATTTTCTCTTTTGAGTCTAAAGATTAATCTTTCAACCACAGATAAGGGAAGAGAGTAAGACAAGAGAAGTGAGTAAGACTCTTGTTGGGCAAAGAGCTGAAAGCACTTCTCCTGCTCAATTAATATACTCCCTGGTGTTAAAATCACATGACAGTGCATTTGTCAACTGTCTTAAAGAAAGTCAGATACTTCATTTAGATGTTGTATTTTTTCAGCAATGATCCAAAGCAGAACACTGAACAATCCAGAGATTATCACCTGATCTGCTCTTTTAATATATATAAGAAATCAAAATGTAAGTAAAACAAGCACTGAATAATTAAAGAAATGCATAACAGAAAGGGCCTGATTTTAATTTGCATAATTTTTCCCTTAATAGTGCCTAATTAAGACATCAGTTTAAAAAAAAAAATCCAACAGAACTCTAAGATTTTCCTCACTGAATTAATGTTAAGGACTTTTAATGGATGTCTTAATTAGACTTTGTTATTCATGGAAATTTTACACAAATTAAAATCAGGTCCTGCATGCAACATTCCCAGCTGAGTCTCAGCAAAAATGCTATATGGGACTGAAAGACTTTTAATCCATGCACAGATAGCAATTTGTATTCTAAAGCCAACATACTTCATTTTCACTTTTTTGTTTAATTTGCATTAATATTGTCACCAACAAAAATCTCATAGTTAGGATTTCTCCCTTCAAAGTAAATTTTGATTTTATGGACCCACTTTTTTTTAGATATGTAGAAAGTCATGCAGTTGGACCAGAGCAGTATCCCCTGGGGACAATAGCCACAATGACCTTCTGAACAGCCTAGAGGGCCTGTGTCTGTTATTCAACACAGAAAGTTTGATTCAGTCTCAAGTTGTGCCTGAAACACACGCTGAAAGGCTTGTCATTATTGGTGAAAAACAAAACAAAACAAAGCCCAAACCAAAATACTGTCACAGCGATCCCTTCATCCCTGATAAGACAGTCCTTCCAGAGGAACCTAACTCTTAGGAGCAGGAACACCTGACCGTGGTCTCTTCAGTTTACATTCGCAAGGCTCTTCCAAAAAATGTGCTAAAGCACAAGGTACAGGACTCCACAGGAGTCTTTCAGACAAGGCATCAAAAATAAAAAACAGCCTGAGCAGCAAAGATTACATTACATTGACACTGGAAATATTCCAAATATTGTCAGACCAAGTCTCAACTGCAGTTTATCCTGTAGTGCAGATCACATGCTAACGCTATGTGCTGATGCTATCATGGAAAGTAGTTTTGCACACAGTCCTTCACAAATTACTTCACTAATGAAAACCATGTTCATTTCCCATATCAGACACAATTCTGAATCAGTGTAGCAGCCAGGAACTCATCTGTTACTGCATGTTCTCTACAAAAGGAAGAAAAAACGATTTTGTGGGTCTGTGCTGTGCTCATTACAGTAATGTCTTTGCATCTGTGCAAACAAATGTCAGGTGCCTATGAAACAGGACAAGCGTTACCTTGCCAGAGTTTATTTTCATTGTTGGTCTATAAATATACTTGTATGTCTGTGCATGTGCATACATGCACGTGGATGTATCAGCACACTCCTTGCTCAATCCTGCAGCAGGAGGTTCATCTCCGGTGGCCCTGCATGGCCACAGAGGTGCCCAGCCTGCAGGAGGGGTGCAGGACTGGGACCTGCCCTGTTAGTGCTGCTGGGTCATTCAGTACAAGTATTTTTCTTATGCTTGACAGAGGAACAGCGAGTGGATATGACTAACCTGCACCCTTTATTCAACCACGCTGAACAGGAAAAGTCACTGGCTTGCTTATATGACAGCTCCCAGCTTGCTCTAAGACCAGAACTAGTGAGATATTGGTTTAGACACCCTGGTAAACATACATTCCTCACAGGATTTCTTTTGGAGGGTTCACATTGTTTTACAGTACCTGGCTAGTCTGCGGGCTGGACGGGTCGTAAGAAGGTACATAATTCTTCAGAGTATCCTGAGGATTCAGGTGGGGAGGATATCTGATCGTTGGATGAGAGAAGTAGCTAGATGGGGCAGGAGGGAGAATAGCTTGTGCTGGAAATGGCAATGGTGAAGGTGGAGGTGGAGTTCTAGTTGAGATGACTGGAGAAGATAAAATAAAATTAAAATTACTTCGCATCTTGTTTCTTCTAAAATTCTTCACCTCTGTATTACAGCAAGAAAAATAAAAAGTCAGTTATAAATCAGTACACTGCACTCCTGCTTCATGGCATCTTTACAGAAAAACTTACATGTCCTCCCCTTACATTATCCCAGGCAATGGAAAGTGCTACTGTTTCAAATTCATAAATACTGTATCTTGGATTGGTTTTGCAGGTTATGCCATCATATTTTTTCACTTTTTCTTTAAACAGTAATCATTCTGTGGCATAAAAGACATTTCAATTATACAGTTTTCCCATCTGGAGCCCAAATAAACATAACAAATATCTTAATAAATAAAACCTACACTTTTATCCACAGCATCCCAGCAGAGGAGAGCAAAGTCACCAAGTCCTAAGAAACAGTTAGTGATTCCTCACTGCATTGCCCTCTACTTGCCTCATGTGGGGATGGGCTAGTAACTACTCATCAATAATGCCATGAATATTAGCTGACCTTTGTGAAAATACTAATGAACATTCAACTGCAGGGCCTGGGAAACCAACCCATCCAATAAAAATATCTCTAACAAACAAAAAATATCTACCCTGTACATATTTTTCTTTGCATTCTTTTTCTTCCCAGCCCCTACAAACACACACTTCTCTATCTATAGACTATATGTAATGCCTAAACAACCAGCAATGTTTTCACAGTGGAAGGAATGTACAGCATGTCCTGCTGCTGCCCAGTCGTCTGGCTGGAAGTGGAGAGTGTTCCTCTATCACACTGCACAACAACCCGCTTTCCACCCTTACTACATATCTAGAGGGCACCTACTTGGCAACATATTAAAAAGGAGCTACTGAGTTCAATGGAAATAGAGAAGACAACAGTGTTTTCATTTTCATTAGAGGGAGGGTACAAAATCAGGTCTGTATAAGCAAGGTATTTTATAAACTGCTCACGGTTCTACACTGTATCAGCACAAGCACACCAACACTGCTTTTCTGGATCACCTCTCTCATCTTTGGTTTTTTTCAGCTTAATTTTTAAATGACTTGCTATTTTTGAGCTAGGACCAAGTCATAGTTTGCTCAATTAAAAACAACAGTAAGGATGTTCCAAAATTGCTGTACATGGTAATCAAAACCTGGCAAATCTCAAAAACATTGCTCACTGGCATAATAGAACAGGCTACACAGATAGAAATCAGGTTTTGTAGCAAGTAAATAGCTCATCAACAAATTAGGTTATGACCGTCACTCAGATTCATATATCTAAAAGTTATACACTACAGCAAATGTAAAGATCTATGCATAAGTATAGGGCCAAACATAATTATGGAAGCTTCTTTTGTGACAGGCTCATTTTAGTCACAGCCCCACCAGTTCAGTTCAATCAAAAAACATTAGTTTCTGCTCTGACGTGGGAGCTGTGCAAAACAAACACAAGTGAGCAGAAATCTATCCCTTCCATTTCATCCATCATCTCGATGTGCTTGAGTATTTACTGATAATGGAAACCTTACAGAGACCAGAATGAGTCCAGGCTCACTTTCATAATACAAAGTAAGTGAATGTTATGGGGAAAATAGTCCTTACGCATGAACTGAAAGAAAGGAAGGAACATGAAATCATGGAGCAATCACAAAACAGAAACTTCTCAAAGCAGCACTGCATGTTAAAGAAAAGCAGAAAGAGTCCTCAAATCTGTTTTACTCCTCTAGTCACCCAACTTCGCTCAAGAAATGAATCCCTTGATATGCAGTTTGTAAGGAGACGTGATGAGCTGCGGAGGGGAGACTTCCAAGGACCATGTTCTCATCTGAAGAATCAGGGTCACTCTCACCTCTAAAATTAAACAGGCCATGATGCTGGAATTTCACTGTCATTCCTGATAAACCCTCAAGATAACATGTATACCATCACATTTCAAGTGTCTCCTTCACACTTTAAGTGAAGTTTTATTATGGATTTCCTATGGATTTCAGAAAACAGGTGTTGAAAAATATTTATCAGGATTCTACCTCTTTAGACAGAGTATTCAGAAGAAGAATTGGTACTTATTTCATTGTGTCACATAGTGAACACGGTTGTGACTTCTCTTGTGTATTAAATCCTACCTATTCTGGTATTTAAACACAACATAGTCATAGCAACAATAATAAAAAAGGATGTAGGTGGAAGGAGGAAAGACAGAGATGATTTTTCCTCCATCAGTTTCTTCATGTAGCTTACAGCTTATTTTATTCATTGGTTAATCCTAAATCCTTTCCAGTGGCTTGCAGCAGTCAGACAACCTGAGCTGAATTTAATGAGCATTTCTGCAAGGATACCCCAACCTGTTCCATGTCTACTCTCACCAGTATTATAAATGTGGTTAGGTCTCTAAGAAAGTCTGCAAAAACACATGACAATCTGATTGTAGGAAAGGAGAACAGCCCAAATGAATAGGGAGGTCTTTCTTCCTCCTCCATAACCCTCACCACTGTGTGCAACTCCTGGGATTCCTGGGTGATGATGCTGGGGAAAAGTGCTCAGTCTTGGTGAAGAATCCTGGGGAGAAGTAGGACTAAACAAAGGCTTTTCAGGTTTCTTCATTGTAGGAGAAGACATATCTGTAATAGAAAAACAATGGAACAGTGGCATTAGCTTAGAAGCCTTTCTCAGGACACATCATTTTGTACACTGAAGATATTTATTTTTACTGTTCTTGCATAAATATTGTTTGGTGATGCAGCTCCCCTATGACCAATAAACTAATTTTAAAGTATTGCTTTCAAACTTGAGAATGAATAATAATCCCCTAACTGGTCTTTGTCCTGCAAAACAGAAACTACATTCCTTTCATACCAGACAAGCCAAACGGTGAAGAAATGTATATCTTCAGAATCTCCCTAGACATTTCTCAGTTCCCCAGAACATCACCAGATCATGTGACCCTTCAACAGCCACATAATCTTTATTGCATTTTTTTAATGGAACACCTACACTCAGGTGTGTAGGGTAACTGCCATACACATGCTGTGTTATGGTATTTATTATTTTGTTATTTCAAAACCCATCCCTTACCCTTCCCAAAACCATAGTGAAACAATGTAACCTCCCTAAGAATAAAAGGTACTTTAACTTCTCTATCTCATATTTTCCAGCCAAAACCAGGACACTCAAATAGGGCCTTCCCACCTCTTCCCTCCACTTTCCCTAACAAGAAGAACGTCTCTTTATAGTTCACCACGTGAAGATAACACACCAGTAGGGACAAATGTATGATTTCTACCACGCAGGGTTACTGATATTGTATAAAGCAAAAATACCGGATTCTTTCTGAAAGTTTAAGTTAGTTAAACAACATTCATTGGACTTTGCACCAAATTATTTCAAAGTTAATTATAATATTTTTATAGGACACACATCAATATCGTAAGTGGGTTCCATTTCAAATCAATGGGACTAACTCATGTTTAAAGCAAACATCATTTCTTAAGTACTTTACTGGCCTGGGGCCACATTGCAGCTGACTTTCCTACATGGACCACGTTAGCCCTTAAAATGATTTTGGCACTTTTAATATTGGAACACTCTATTGTGCTATTCTGGGGGACATACAATCATCTTGGAGGTCAAAGACAGGCCTGCAAAATGTGAGCGCCTTAATGAGACAAAAATTGGACCAATGCTTTCTGAACTGGCTGGAGTTTAAGTGTGGGTTTTCACCTGGAAAGCCGTGCTTAGCGCAGGACCCATCAAACTGAAAGACCACTTGTCCACTCTGCCCCATCCCGCTGTCAAGCCCTGCATCAGCACTGGCACAAGACCCAGAGCAGATTCTGCCAGTGCCCCTCCACCATCCCCCATGCAAGTCCCCTACTCCTCTTTCATCCTGACTGCTAAGTCTGCTGATTTCCCAGATACCCTGCAAGGTTCACCTCTACAAGAAGGCCACAAAGAAAGGATTTTATTCAGTGAAACATTCAGCAAGGGCGAGGAATTTCTTAACAACAAAGCAATTCAACACTCATTCAGTTTTAACAGATATGACAAAGGTTACTGTATACTTTTTATTATACTGATCTGTTGCAATTTTATGTTGTTATCAAAAACACTGAGTGCTGACAGAGGCACCTCTAGCCGTCTTGTAAAAATTTGGTAAATAAATTGTTGTTGAGGAAGAAAATGGAGCAATATTTTATTTCTTTGAATCTATCAGCAGGTAGCAAAGACAAAGTTGCCAAATGGTTATAGTATTGTTGAATACATTGTGCTAAGCTAAGAAATAATTTTTAAAATTGCAAGACTGAATTTTTTTAAATTGAGTTTTGCATAGGCAAACCATGGTAACAACACACATTAATTCTGGAATAATTTTCAAATATCTCATTATGTTTTATTTTCTGCTCAAATGACAGCCCTAGCTTCTTCACATAAGGCCCTAGTTCCGTCAGAGCAAGAAAATTCTCACACCTCCACAACAGATGTAGGGTTTTATAAAAGCCCAGGACAAAATTAACCAGATATTGTCTTTGTACTGTGGTTCTGTGCGTGCATGACCTCTATCTCTGCAGAAATGCTGCAATGTTACAGTCTGAAAAAAAAGATAAGTGTGCCTAATGGCTTGTAGACACAGCCTTCCACTACAATGCTGTGGTCATCAGTAGTTGTCACAGAACTTATCAGTGACCAAATATCTCGTTGGCTTTACCACATACAGGCTTTCACAAAAGAGAGAATGTACAAACAGTTCAATTTTATTTCAGATTAAAAGTACTGCACTTAAGTCTCCCAAAGAGAAAAAGAGACCATGGGCTGGAAGTGGAAAATCTTTTCCTCATGTAAAGCTCATATTTAACAAAAGAATTCATGAAAGAAAGAGCTGCCTAGCTCCTGAAGGTCTGCATGCGTCAGAGCTCTAATTTCTGGAATGCAGCAGAGATTTAGTTTGGTTGGTGGCTGTTACTTCATTAAACAAGCAAAAGTTTTTGTGTTTTTCAAAATCAAAATATTGTAGTTGCTCGGAAGAAGTATGCTATATAAAGTGCAATGTAATCAGAGTACCCATTAACCCCCCAGTGGCATCACTAATTTGAAAAGAATCTATTGAAAAGGAGACTGGTAACTATGATAACCCTAGCATTTGCTTTAAAAATGTGTAATTTATTCCTGCTCCTACTTTACACAAGTAAGAATTGCAGTTAGCACATAGAAAATAGCATAAATCACAAAGCAAATGCAATGAACTTCTCATACAGAAGACTGTTTCCTCATCAAGGTGATCACAACTCATAGTCCAGAAGAGAAAATTCAGCCCTGCCATAAAAATACTTCTTACCCACCAAAACAGCGACTTTAACACACACTGCACAGCACACCATCATGAAGTACTTTCAGAAGAAGACTCGTTATATATAGCATAGGCAACTGCAGAGAATAACGGCTGAAGTGCAGGCAGCAGCTTCTTTGTTAAAACAATGCACTTTGCATTGAGAAGTAATTCAGATAGCCCCTTCCCCCCTGCAGCCCCCGTGGCTCTCCCCATGTATGCCTGGCCATCACAACGCAGCATTCATACTCGGGCCACTGCCAAATAACAGATGAAGCCGACAGGGTAGACAGAACTGTTTGTATAGGTTAGGAAGAAAGGCTGCAGCCATCTCCTCCTTGACCAAGAGCAGAGGATTAGAGCTTTAATAGGAAAACACACAAGTTACATTTCTTTGGAGAGTTACCAGTTACAAAAACAAAAAGTGGAAAAAAAAATGCAAAGCAGTTTTTCACTGTCTTTAATTTTGCGTATAAGAAACAGTGCCTTTAAATAAAGCAGGATGAGTTAAAGTGACAGTGAGACTTCATATGATTTCACAAGTAGTTTCTACATAATAGAAAACACACATTTTTCTGATCTTAAAACATGTCTTATTTTTTCCACATCAGGAAATATAGTGTAGTAGCTACATAGAGCTTAGTTATATACTGAAAATTACATAATGAATGACAAACAGAGGTCACAAAAATAGGCCACTTGCTCTTATGTCTGTGTCAAAGTTTCAGGAATGAGATTCCAATCCTTATTACTTTGAGAATGAAAATAAAACAGTTTCAAGTGTGATTTATTTGTAGACTATTGGAAAAAATGCTAAGTACAGATGAAAAGCAGAAAGATGCCAAAAGCACTTGGACAAAGTTATCAGAAGGTCAACATTAATCAGACACTGTGTCCTGTCCTGCTGAGAATTTTCTTCAAATGTGAAAAATAGGCTTTTTTTGTGGTGGTTTGTTTTTTTGTTTTTAATTCTTGGTGTTGTTCCAAATCACTCTTGCCTGTATTCTCATATTACTGTGGAGATACAGCATGTATGCACCCAAACGGGTGGCATGTTATACATTTTAAAGCATCACATCAAAGAAAAAAGGCCTTATGCAAATAAAAAGAGTTAGATCATCTCATCTCCCAACAAGGTAAATCTGTCTACCTAGGAAGGCAGAAGAGCTGCTGTGAAGCATAACGTATGTAGCCTGCTCATCAGCAGCTTGCACAAATGGTGCTCCAGATGTATAGCTGTTCAAGACAGCCCAAGGCAACAATTTTGATCAATTCTAATGTGATAAAATGCTGCGGGGAAAGTGTGCAGAAACATGTTTACATCAGCCTTTAATTAAACTGTTGTTCACTTCCAAAGAACGTTAGGAAACACTAATGAGACATGAGTTTTGGCAGTTTCCTCATCAAAGAAAAGACTCTCTTCCGCAGTCTGAAGCAGCTTGTCATCCAGGCAGTTCCCTGGATGAATGTCACCTTGGCACACCACTCAACAAACCACCTGTTGGCAGAATTCGGCTGGAATCAAGCAGTGATCCAGGGCAAGTTCAAACATCCACCTGCCTGTTTCTGGACACCTGATCTGCTTTCTTGCTCACCATTACAACATGGCAGCTTCTCCTTCTTGCTCGTGAGACATGCTCATGAGCAGAGTAAGAAGAAATCATTAACAAATATTAAATCTCTTTTAACCCAGTTTATTCTTTAACTCTCCACATTAATATCTTTTCTACTGCTTAGTTTCACAAGTCTTTCTTTACAAGGTACACTCCTGCAGACAACAATCTGTAAAGATTCATTTACAACTCATTAGTTCACCTTCAGAGAAAGCAAGATAAAATAACGTTCAACTTACTTTATATATAACCATAGTGAAAGAAGGAAATCTACGGAGTCCATAGCACCACTGGCAAGCTATAAGAGGCATCCTTTCATACTACAGTTTTAAACTAACCGCTCTTTTCACAGAGGCAGTAACTGGGATAATTTCTGGTGGCAGGATACACTATATACTTCACATCCAGCCAGGCCTCACTCTCCACCGCCTTCACCACATCTAGTAGGTACGCTTGTGTGAAGCATGTGTGAAAACTTAAGTAAAATTTTAAATTCACATTGGATAGCTGTATGATGAATCATGACAAATCCCACTGTGCTCAGGAGAATCAGTTTTGTTTTGCACCTGTGCATGTGAAGAATCAGCAGGGCCACTCTGCAAGGCAGAGCTAGCATCACCAATTTTCAGATGTGCTCAGACTGATTTCCTTTAACGTTGTAAGTGTTCCGTATTTCTCAACTGTAGGTCTTAATAAGGCAGCTAACACTGAATATTGACAGCTGAGTGACTCTAAAGCACAACCAACTCTCATTTGTAAGAAAAAGTCTTTGTTATATCTATCCTAAAGACTTGGCACTGAGGCTGGATGGAAACCAAGAATCCTGAAAATCAAACCATTTTAATTCATTTATCTTCACAAAAAAGGAATGGTGACATATTTTTGTTAATAAATAGGAGAGAAAGACAGATGTGCATGAACAGCTTGGTGTCTGAGATGCCTGATGCCTAGAACAGAGTAAGACTTGCTAGAATTCCTGTTCAGTATCAGGCAGAGATCAGGCTTTGCATCTAGCCCTCCCATTATCCAAATCTGTGCCTTAATCATTGGCTTATTGGTGTCTCATTCCCCCTCACTGTAAGTTTTATGTCAGACCAGAGAGAAGTCCTCCTAAAAATTGATTTATTTCCATGAAAAATTCAGTTCTGACAATCAATGTTTTCCTGAGTGGAAAATCAACGAAACAAACCAAACAAACAAACAAAAAAATCATGATCAGTTCTTTTTTGTGACTTTCTGAGACATGTATAGCAATTCTCAGTGTGAAGGCCTTTGTACTTGCTTTTGACGGAAACAGTGAGGTCTTACATGGGGATATATGTGCATGTTGCTTGGCAGCTGAGAGTGTTCTGAATTTGAGGAGCAGTCAGCGTTAAGGTTTCAAGAGAGCTGCTCTCTTCACATTTGAAAACCTGATCTCAGTTTTATTTTTGCTTCTACATCAAGTACAGCAAACCATTTTACATATGAA
Organism: Buteo buteo; assembly: GCF_964188355.1. Classification (NCBI taxonomy): domain Eukaryota; kingdom Metazoa; phylum Chordata; class Aves; order Accipitriformes; family Accipitridae; genus Buteo; species Buteo buteo. The sequence goes on from NC_134204.1 coordinate 35,792,593, forward strand.
AATATTATACTAGAATAGAATATTTCAGTGTACAAAAGATTTGATAACCTCCCATCTTCAAATCAGCCTACTTAGCGCCAATGTTATTTTCACAGCCACACCTTTGATATTGCACAATCCAGTCTATTACACTGTGACACTGGTTTTCCTATCAGGAACCATGCCCAAGGCTAATCAAACACTCTGTTGTGCTGTTTTGCCATTTCACAACAGAGAAACCACTTCAATGTATTATCTTTTGTGATTTGTAGTGAAAAACCTAAGGAGAGGAACTAGACTAGAATTTCTTCCAATGCCATTTTCAGTACTGCAAGCTGGCAAGCAAAACACTACAACAATATTTCAATTCAGAAAAGCTACAGCAAAACAAGAGTAAATTTGGGAAACAAAAGGAAATTTCTTACAATAGCAACTGAATTATTTCCTTGTTCATCCTCTATTAATCTTTTCTAATAAACTATTTTATTTTGCATTGCTCAATAAGTATTAATGTACATAAGAGAAGAAAGTGATGCAAGAACTTTCAGACAACTGAAACATAAGAGTCAGAAACCCTTTAGATGGAGTAAAGATGTCATTCTTCTCATCCATACCCCCATGCAAACTTGCAGAATACGGTACTCCATTGCCAACAGTAACATTCCGTGGGATGACTTTCTTTTCCTCAACAGAAAGGGGGTTGGACAAAAGATAGAAGGGTTGTTATCTACCTGCTTTTATGTCTCCCAGCATACTGGGGTAGGGAAGGTGGGAAAGTGGGGAACCTAGATGTGTCTCTATGCAAACAAGTTGTAGGATGCTTTGTGTTGGTGTGTGTGACTAACTGTATAAAGTTGGACAATCAAATTTCTTCATTGCATTACTATTTATCCTACTATTTATGGACAGAAAGCAAATCAACTCAGTACAGTTCCTGTTAAAATTATATACACTAGCTTTTGAAAAATATAATTCTAGTGCATGGTTATTTAAGTTAGGGTAATTGGGAAAGCTGCATACACATTTCCTAAAATTAACTTTTTTTTTCTTTTTTTTTAAAAAATTTCAGTTTTAACAAAAGGCATTTTATAAAACAGAAGAGGAAAGATATGATGGTCAGTTTAGAGCATTAATACTCAATGTGTACACATAAAAAACATCCACATCCCAAAGCAATGTTTAACAGTAGGATGGGACATACAGACCTAATCCTGTGACAGTTGTTTGACAGTGTCATATGACATGTAAGTAATTAACTGCCATACTGAAGAGATTATTCCTGTTTAAATTTAGATCTATTCCCACTAAGATTAGGCTGAAACTATGGCACGCTATCCTGCAAGAACAGTGGGCAGCAATTCTTCATTCTAATCCTTCAAACCCACCTTGCCCTCCTTATGAGAAAGTGACAGTAAACCTCACAGGAAAGGTTCATAATCAGCATGACTGTGTTATCATACCTGCACTGTTTCTTGTAGAGAAAAATACCTTTTTTTCCCATGCATTGATCTGGTGTCATAAAGCTGGCCAGCCTTCCTCACCCTACATGCCTCATACCAGAAGCACTGTCCAGCTGTGAGACCCCCAAGACAGAGGTGCCACCACGGAGGCCATGGGAAGCTGGGGTGTTGCTGTTGCAGGGAGGTGAGAATGTCTCCACCAGCTCTGCAGGGACCCACGGGGGCCAGCAGCAGACAGCCAGACTTCACCTCTGCAGCCTCTCCTGCCGCACTTCTTCCCACAGCTTCAGACTCAGTTTATCCAACCACCTCTGTACCAGCACAGCCCACCAGGTGTCTTACGGGAGGTACCCAGGAGTACCTTAGAGGTCAGTGATGTGGCTACCTGTTAAACAGGGAGCAGGCACTGCAAGTAAGGAGGCTGACTTTGGAAATAAAAAGCACAAGACCAAAAATACAATGTTGTTGCCAAAAAGAATGTACTGTAACAAATATATATACTGTCAGTAATGAACTCACATGAGGCTCCAAGTACTCTGCACTGCCATAAATAACCCTTAAGCAGTTACAGCGTACTTCAGGTACTTTACTTTTTTATTTAACTTTACACTTCAGAAATGGACTGGGCCTTTTCATCATCTATGAATCATTGTTAAGATAGCTGTGATAGAAGAGCATTATGGGAGACTGTGGGAAAATCTAATTAAAAAGCCAAACAAATTATAAAGATTTTAGTGTACATTTTAGTCATGTATTAAATTATCTTACAGAAAGTCATCCAAACTCCAAGGAAAAATGCACAGCTATAACTTCTCATTAATGCTCAGACTCTAATGAACTCAGCTAGAAAATGAAATTGATGTTGTAACCTTAACTGCAAAAGCCAGAAAAGTATTCCCAATTTCTAATGCAATAAATTAAAGAGGCATTTGAGATAAAACAATGTAAGGAAGTTGTTGATTTAGAACCATTTAGGTTATGGCATCTCCTTTTTATTACTATTACAGTCTATACTGGTAACAGTTTAGGATGGTTTAATAGGTGTGCTATATTAATTTCATTGTAGATCCATCTGGAGAATGGTTTTGAACTGAGATAAAATCTTTAACACACTGAAATATACTACTTTGATCAAGTTTGATACAGTTTGTATGAAAGCAGTAAAAAAGAGAAATTAAGAACTTTTCCAAATGTATCTATGTATACAGCACAGAAACAAAGAATCTATCAATGAAGACAAAACGGAGAGGTGCCTAAAAAAAGTTAAAATATGTGTGCTAAATTAATTTTTTCCATCTCATGGATGTACCATACTGGAAAAAAAAATGTCAGTGCAGACACCTATGATTTATGAGCTATTAAATACCCACCCTTTTGGTAACTGAAGATATTCTGCACCACATTGGTTAGATCATACAGAATAATACTTAACCTACAATTTCTAATAGGAGCTGATCAGTTTCAAAAATACTAATGAAATCTCTTATTCAGCAACATTGGAATAAAACAATTACAGGTACTAGCTCCTGGGCCAAATCTTGCATTAAGACATGCATTTTTCACTAATTTCAAGCAAAGGATGTCTAGAGTCACCATCAAGGTAACAGGATGTTGCCATAGTGTAAAGTTCATCACAGAATAAGTGCTATACATACAAGAAACATATCCCTTTGCACTTACATCTTTCACTGATGTACATGGGAGATGCATATGCTAGCCCTGAGCGTATTCAAGTCACTAATCACACATGGAAACAATTAAGTAATAGGCCTTGCCACAATATATTAGTCAAAATAAAAGACAAAGAACCTATAATGAGATTTTTTACAGTGACTTTATTGAGCAAATAACAGCCATTTCCAGGAACGCAAAAAAGCAAAACTTTTTGTATGCTTCCTACTGTATCTCCTATTGTATTTGTCTTTCTATCCGTATTTCTAAACATTTTATTAATCTTCATTCATTCAGAAATGCAAGTGTACATAGGCTGAAGGAAAAGTCAGGTCCCTGCTCTGCCCAGAGTAGAAACTTCCTCATCTGCTACTCTGAATATTTGAAGATACTTATGGACAAGTTGTAAATTGGCCTAAAGCTATTCTAAATGCAGAAAAACAGATTGCTGTATTTTTTGAGACAGTGCAAACTTAATGTCATTCTCATCCCGTAACGGAAGATGTATATTTTCTTAATGTACAAGCAACTTCACTCATCTTAAGATAACTTTTTTGCTGTCCTGTTCATGATTTTTTTTTCTATTTCTCTGTCTTTTTTTAATTAGGTAAGCATTTGAAAGCTTCTTCACCTATTTTTCTATACCTAGTGCCTTTCAAGCTCTAAGGATGAAAGCACTTTTCATCTTTATGAAAGTAATGTTTAACTTATTTTACACACCAGCAGTTTTTCCTGTAAAATTGACACTATGGAAACCAAAAGTAAAGCAATTCCCTATTGCTTTTAAATTTGTTTTAACTATTATGGCAGAACTACTGATTTTTAATGAGAAGACATAATACCCCTACACTGAACACTACCAATGTCTTGTTCTGCAACCAGGAAGAAAGAGGAGAACCCAACTTGCTGCCTCCCAGGCAAGTCTTCCTTGCTAATGACATTGTTTGTTACCATGATGTCACTTTCAGCATCATAGCAGCCAACAGACTAAGAGAAGCCATGGCTAAGAATTTCCTCTGGAAATACACTTTGAAAAGTTACGCTTGGTGAAAAGTACCTATCACTTTACAAATATGAAGTTATGAAAACTTATCAAGTAGCAGCATTTGACTACTGTGCACACATTATACTAGTTAAAAACAGAAAATTCTGATAGATCCATAAGGTGTGCATGGCGAGATATAGATATAAAGATATAGATATAGATATGAAAGGTATGTGTATGTGTGTGTATACAATGATTAAAGAGTATTTTGAAATATTAAAAAATACAAAAGCAGATGTAACAGAAGTTACTAACAAGACATAAATTGCTTTAAAACATGCTTTGACATACAAGGATTTTGAGAACTCAGACTGAGTCAAAAACACGGAAATGCATTTAACAGATATTCATCAAGGTAAACCTTTGCAAGATGAATTCATCTGTTAGATGGAGACTATGAGTTTCTAAAGCATTAACCTTCAGAAGGAGCACCAGGAGCCGGAAAAAATCCTGAACTCTGTCCAACACAAGCCACCAAAAGGCCAAGGTGATCTGTTACCGCTCTCAACTCCTGGACCACATTAACTACTTCCTCTTTTAGTTCCCTCACTTCGGAAATGAGAACGTCCATCTTTGACGGTCCATGAGAAGAAGGCCCAAGAAGGAAAGAGCCATTGGGAAGGACCCCAATGGGGAAGGAGTGTCCGGTGGGTGGGGAGAAAGCAAAAGGGGACAAGTGTCCAGAAGAGGGGTATCCAACAAAGGGGGTCGGGACCTGAGAAGTGGAGGGTCCAACAGCTGCTGGCCAATCAACGGGTGAAGGCGGTCCAGCTGTTTCAGTTTTAATGGTATGCTGGCATCTTGACTCTTGACTGTTGGTAGAGGTGGGTGAGGTGTAAGAGAGTGAACATGATGAAGAAACTGTAAAATTAAAATTCACTTCATTGTATATAGACATTCAGTATTTCCAGACACCTGACTACTACAGAAATCCACATGAATCTCTCCACTTTTATCATGACCAGCGTGCATTGGTGATAACCCCTGCTTTATTTATTTACAACATACACAGTGTTGTAACACTATAATAGTAAAACAGATCTCAAGGACAAATAATGAAATTGTCTGCAATTAAGTTAACTTTGTCAAGCTAACTTTTAGAAGGAAAGCCATAGGTGCACACACTGTGCTCTGTTCCTCTGATACTCCTGTTCCCTTATAAGTTAAGGAAAAAGTATCTGATTTACTTACCAGTTAATAAATCAAGATGTTCGCCACCAGTTCTTAGCCTATTAGATCCAAAGTGTTTTTTATCCACTGCACTAGTTGCTAGTTTTGTTATATTTTTAATAACTTCCTCTTCCAAATGGGGAGGGTGATTTTTGATTTTTTTTTTTTACTGTACAAAATTTTATCCTCCTCAGAATTTCTAAAACACTCAGCAAATTTACTCACGTAGCAACTTCCATCTATTTCACAAAGTATTACTACACTACTGCAGGAACTCTAAATTTTGTTTAATATAGAAACATGTAAAGAATTCAATAATAGCAACCTGGAAAAAGGAAGACTGCAAGAGACTTACAGCAAACTACTTTTTAGATCTAGATATATTTCCAATAGGTAGAAATGTAAGTAAGACATGATCCAGACATTATCGAAGTTAATAAGACATTCAACTGGAAAAAATGAGGTACAGAGAGAACAAATAACTTGCACAAGATCTAACAGCAGACACAGAAATTGAACTCCTAATTGTCATGTTAGCGCTCTATTTCTAAGTAACGCACCATTTTCAGAGATGACTTTTCACTTTCTTAGGCTCTGGGATTTTTGGAGGATGGTTGGTTACTTGGAAGGCTAATGGAAGAGAGAAGGTTTGGGAGAAATCTTTGCAGTTATAAACCTGCCTATTTGCTCTGCAGGAAGACCTCACATCTGTTTCAAAAAATCATGCAAATAGAATCATATTTTAAGTATTTTAACACAGCAAAAATAATGGCACAAACTACAGAATCTTTCCACAATGACTGAATGTGTGTAAACTCAAAACCAACATTATAAATCCAAACTAATTTTTTCTTTTAATCTGTTTTTGAACATTACACATGCTCTTGTAGTTACACATATTTTTAAAATAGTCACAACCTTTTGCAAGCCAATGAAGTAGACCTCCATGACAGTATCATGGCTTCACGAGCTTTTTTTTTCTTCCATAAGGATTTATAATCTGACTTCAATAATACAAATAAGAATTTATTTTTAATACTAATTTTGGTTAACTAGAGGGTTTTGTATTTTTATTTCAGAACAATAACATGCATAACAATACTACAGCATTGGATAATGAAGCCACTGCTCATAACCCTTCATGGACTGACCAACCTTACGGCATCTAAAGTTCCCATTTTTCAGATAGGCTTACTTATTTCTGCCCAGAATTACATCTTCAAATAGCCAGCTCCCCTAAAATAGACTATAAAACACAGTATCTGGAAATCTTATGAAAACATTTTGGTAGTACAACAGGAAGGAGACAGATAACAGCAAAAGGACAGTCTGGAGTTTTACAGCTGAGAGTAATATGAGGAAGATTTTATTGTAGCTGGGCTGGATTTCTTTTTCTTAGTTTCACAAATGCCACATCCTGGCTAAAGCACAAGTACTTCTGTAGTAATATTCCTACCCCTCATGATGCATGCTTGCACAGTAGAGAAGCTGTAGAAACTATGAGGATTACAGTAGAATCACTCATATAGAACCACTCCTCTACTGATGTCTACTTACGTACTAAACTACATGGTATTTGACAGCAATAAAAGGTTGATCTAACCTGTTCCATCCCACTACACATTTTCACCTGTCACATTTTTAATCTCAGTATATTTCTGTGTTACCAATTAATCTTTGTCCCATTGTATCAAAATGATTAGATACTCCTTAGACACCTATGAAACTAACTCCTAACTACTTTATTCCAACCTGTTTCAGCTATCATTGTTTTATTGTGACTATCTCCAGTTCAAAAATACCACTGTCATCTCATTTTTGCTACTTTAAAAATGTAGCTAAATAAAGATATGAAAAGATTTCATGATTAAAAAAAAATCTTTCAAATCTATGTCATTTCTATTTCTATGAAAATACATTACACTTAGGGACGCAGATGAAGAAACTAGATCTATTTTGGGTCAGAAGTTAGAGATTTTGCTCTGTCAGGTTCAAAACAGAGAGAATGAAACTGAAATCAATAATGCTGTATCTTAGTATCAACCCTATTTCTGACTTTGTTTCCCTTAGAAAAGTTAAAATTGCATCAGAGTGAAAGAGAAGCTACCTACCCATAAACATGATACCTCTGCATATTCTCATTTGTGGGTACTGTGGAATGATTCACATTTCTGGTGCTGATGACCTTTGGAGACTGCCTGGAAAAGCAGTGCCTGTTGGGACTGCATGAGCATCCCCTGGTGACACTGGATGAACACAAATGTGATCCCAAATGGCTTCTCCTTATTCTCATTTATGCCTAACCTCATATGACACACAAATCTCCATGGGAGAGAGGGAAGTAGTACCAGTGAGCTGTCTGGCATAGAAACGACCTCCACACTTTTATTTCTATTATCTTTGTGCTTGCAGGCATGAGGAAACAGTATATATGTTTTCACAAGTATCATATCCTGGTGAGACCTCTGTGTCCAAAAGGAGCTTTACACAGATACATGCTAGTATGAAGATAATATCAAGCATCTAACAAACTAGTAGCAGAACAAATATGCCAGGAGCTGCCACATGCCCCTTCCCAGTGAGGCCAGGTACCAAGGACAGGCATTGCGGTCACTACCTTAGAGTGTTTCCGCAGCAGCAGGATAAGCTCAGACAGTGAATGGAGCCAAACAGAAATGGTTAGGGGCAAAAGGCTTACGCTTCCCTCAGTATAATGGTTTTCAGACTGGACAGTGGTATATCTGACCCTCTGCAGGAATAGAAGAACATCTTAAGGACAGAAAAAACAAAGTCCCTCATAGAGTCTCAAAGACAACCCCTCTGCCCAGGGATCTGGTGAAATTTCGCCAGGCCCAGCAGTGCTGGAGAACAGGATATTCAGGGAGGAATGTAAACTCCAGGAGGCAAAAATGAAATACACTGATTCAAGTCTATCTCTTTTATTCTCTCTTTCTCATATTTTGGAGTTCTCTGGTTTATGAAATGTATAGAGTTAGAGGCTGACTCATTCCAGAAGTCTAGCTAACCAATGGCACAGAAATTAAGTCAAGGTTCATTGTAAATCTACTCAAGCAATCTGAACAATAACATTGTTCACTACTGATAAATGTGACATGAAGAACGCTGGCAAAACTGAACAAATCCAGTGCTCACAGAGCACAGTTCTTTGCAAGCAGAATGATTCAGAAGCTAAACAGCAATTGAGATAGTTGGGAACTACAGAGATCATCTGTGAAAGGCTCTGTCAGCCGGACTTGGGCTCAGCTGTCCATGTGGCACTGCATTTCTCAGAAGCTCCCACAGCTCACTCAGCAGCACAAAAGGACTTCATTTCACAACTGGGGATATGCGGAGACCACTTCAGAGAAGAACAATGGGCTGTTTTCCCCACAACCGCAAAAATAATTTATTTAAAAAGCACAAAAATTAGTTCATACAATCCTGTCATTTATGAAAAATTGCAACAAAGTGTCATGGCAAACAGGTAAACAGGTAACAGTCACAGAGGAAAATATTTTGCACAAGGGGGAAGATTGTGGCTGGCGGAACTGCTATTTTGCTGTTCTTAAGTTCGGTTATGCAAAGCCATGAGCAAGATTTTTGTTTTTTTAAAATTCAACAGTGAATGCTGCAAACAACCTAAAACAAGAAAATATCAGAGCCTGCATGAGAAACAAAAAGTACACAAGAAACGACAAAGAAAAAGACTAGTAAACATTGTGTGAAAGGAACAGCCTAATGATGAGAACACAGATCAGAGGCTAGGCAGACACAGATTAAAAGGAGACCAACTATAACGAAAATGTGAAAATAAAAGGCACCTAAATTAAATACCAATCACATGCTACGTTGCACACAGAGATGAAAGAGAAAACGTAGCAAGTAAAAAAAAAAAAAAAAAGAAAGAAAGAAAAAAGAAGCCTAAAACAATATAAAAATGAGGTAAGCCAAAGGATTGGTTGGTTACTGAAGAACTGAGAACAACAATGAGCAGTGGACGGGGAAAAGGAGGGCAAACATTGCAAGATCAGCAAAGGTAGCAACGGCGTGTCTTCTTCTCTATTTCACTTTTACATACTGTGCTGTAGATTTCACAGACTCTCAAATAGCTGCAGCACCTCAGCCACATGATCCATTAACCAACACTGTTCAAATACATGCGAGTTTTAACACGTTTTCACATCACAAAGGTGAGCGAAGAGACTACACTGGCATCAAGGTTTATAAAGCATCAAGATAACATGAGGGAAAGTTATGACAATTAATTTTACTGTTTTGACAGCCATAACTTTCTTCTCCACACAAACATGTTGCTTGCTTCTGATAACCCAAAACACAATACTTACCAATACCCTTTAGCATATGGACATAGTCCCACAGAGCTATGTGTGGGCTTTTCAGAAAAGAGCATATTGAACATATTCTGACTCACATAGTATGGACTAAACGCACATACAGGAGTCTGTCACAGTAAAACAAAAACTGAGTAAACTAGTGTTAACTCAACCATAGTATGGAGATGGTTTTTTCTTACTTGAAACCATTATACTGAAAACCCTGCTGGGATGATCACAGCATACACAATATCAAGTACCTCACTTGCCACACATCTTTTCAAACAATAGATAAGGCAGTCACCAGATGGAAGAATTATTATGTGGTTGTTTATACCATATCCTGTTGACTGTTGGTTTTAACTACATTTACAAAACCAGCAAATACACATGCCAGAGAGAAAAATAATGATTCTTCTAAAAAGCAGCCATTTTATTGCAGTAATGGAAAGGCTAACGCAGAGATTTATTGTATATCTGAATATACTTTGAGGTAAAATGGTCATGGTGTTAATGGTGTTACTCACCTTGCTCTCTTTCATGCCATGTCCGACTCCCCGCAGCTGGTGAATTTGGAGAAGGATAAAAGTCTCCTGTTGGGCTTGGCTCCATATTTTCATCTATGGAGATAGTTTTGGGTCTTTTGCTGTTGAAGTAATGTAAGATTTGGCAGTAAATATGATATGCAGCTAGTAGTGGTGTATAAACCATTTGGATTTCAACAAATATTTCAATAGAAAGTAATTCAGGCATACAAAGCACAAAAAAGTGGATATTAGAGCTTACATTACATAGACAAAGTTATTTAATAATATGTAATGCAGGTATGTGCTTGCATTTTTCACATGATTTAATATTTCAGAGATGGCATGAATAGGTAATATATAAAAGTCTACCAGCATTTGGCTGAACAATCAAGAAACCAGTTCCTGTAAACTACCAAAGAAAGGTTGTGTCATGAGAGTGTTAAACACTATGCAGAAACCATGAAAGCAAAACAAAGCACTGGAAAAGTATTACTAATAAAGTCAAGATAAACCAGCAACCTTTCTGAATGTGTTAATAAGGAAAAAATGTAGTTTACTGTATTTCACCAGGTCAAAATCCTAAGCTTTTCAAAGAGGTCTAACCTGAAACAAAGACCTTTCATTTTAGCCTAGTTTAATTAAAAACAACAAAAGCCCCATATTTCAAGTCACACTACATATAATGAGGCAACACTTCAATGCAGTGGAGCGAAGTCAAGTTTCTTCGTAACAATATATACTGAAGCTGTTATGCTGACTGCCAAAGAAAACCAGGATGAAGGTTCTAGTGGTGGTGGTGGTATTATTTTATTATTAAATTATCATCATCATCATTTTTTAGACAACACTGTGACAATTAATCTATCCATTTCTAAAATGTGCTAGGTGAACTGCCAAGCTGACAATACAATGGAACGAAATAGGGGAGTATGAACAAAATAACTCAGAAGCACCAGGTGCTGGTGGAAGAGCACCCCAGCCCCCCCGACAGTCCTGTTAAATCCTGTCCTAGTGTGCTGACACTTCCTGACTCCCTAGGGTGCAGAAACATGGGGCAATGAGAGATCTTACAGTGCTCATGATTTCATGGTACATCAGACAGTTTCAGAAAACCAAGGGACCCCAGAGGTGGGACAGACAGTACATTCTCTGCGAGTCAAAAGGAGGGCACAGCAGGTTCTCCACCTCTGTGGGCCCACCAGCTGCTCCTGAGGGAGGGAATTAGGTCTTTGTAAGAGTTGGGAGAAGGGAGCATGTTGAGCAAGGAAGAAGTGGGTCCCTCAGATCAAACTTCCTGTAGCAGGCACATGGAGTCCCTTGAGAAAATTAGAGAGCCTGTGACCACTTCACATGCTCCTCCTTGTTCCCACCATGCTGTGAAATGCCCCTTGTAAGGGTGAGGCAGGAAACACACTTTCATGAGCTGGGGTGATGCTACAGATAAAGACACCTTGTCTTTATATACCTGTCCTAAAGCCTTTTCCACAGGAAACAGTATCTGTCCCAACACATCTTTCAAGACAGAGGTCCAACAGGGAGCCTCAGAGACAGCCTTTGTGCCTGCAATCTCCCAGTGGCACTGAGCCCTGACAGCAGGTTCCCAGCTGCTAGACCTTCCTGCAACTCAGCAGCAGTTCCAGGATGCATAGCTGTTCTCTTGGCAGATGATTTAGTGAGCCCTTTAAACCTTGATAAAAGTTATTACCATCTTCAATACCAACAGAAATGACAGGTAATAACGACACCACATCAAATTACAAGATTTGTAACATGTATATCTGTACATAGATTATGGTAATATACGTAAGTAGCCTACCTCACAAAATCAGAGGAAATTCATAAAATAGTTGGCTGTTGACTGTTTTTGTGAATTGCTTGTCCTACACTATTAAACCTAATTTCACATTAGCACTTATTTCGAGTTTTTACCTGCTTGGTGGAGAGGACAAGGACCTCTGTAGATTTACACCCGAATTCATATCATGGTAATATGGCTGGCTCGGAAGCTCTCCAATTGGGAAGTTCACTCCAGTTCCCTGGGTTATAGGTGCTGAAAAAAACATCATCATAACGAGTCAATGATAATTTTCTATCTTTTTAGCCATCTTTTCATTTTTAACACTGGGAAAAACATCAAGATGTTACTACATGTATCTAATTTTCTGCCTCTTGCAGAAACCAAGTACAGACAAGTTCTATCAATGTTTATGTATCTAAAAAAGTGAATTATCTTCCCCAGTCCCTAGAAATCCCTTAGCAGTTATGTAGAAATAATGTATTTGTTGTATAACAGATAACCTGGAATCAATATGAAAAAGGTAACACAAACCTCGGCACAAAGTCAAAACTTCTGTTGAAGGGCTTCTATAATGAATGAGGCAGGGTTTATAAGGACAGCCAACATTATTTATTAAAGAACTGAAATAACTGGAAAGAACAAACTTGGGGGCAAACAAATTCTTTTTCCCATAATGTTAAGTCTTTTGTATAAATAATAGCTTTCTGTGCTGACTGCATGTTTTGCTGCCTCCTTTTTCTTTCACCCAGTGCCACAGGTACTGCTTTGCGTATGTACACCTACACACAAACACATACACTCAGCGTTATCTTCACCTCCTTACAGAGTCTGTGTACCGTACGTCTTGGCATTTCAAGAATAAATTATATGTTACATATTGTGGTGTATTTACCTTTGTTCACTCTCTTTCTGTTGTGCATTTTAACTACCTTTGGCACTTAAAAGAATAATTGCATGTTGTGTAATGTATCTGAAGGTTTGTATTTTTCCTGACAGTTAAAGTACAACTCTGTTGCGGCTTGAGGTTAAACAAATGCATGGTAAGAAATCCCACAGAAACCACATTCTTTAAAGCTTATTATTAGAAGTATATTGTGTATAGCAGCTGCAGAAAGTACGATTTCATAACATAACTACAATATTGATTCTTTTTTAAACTGAATGGCCCAATAATTTAAAATATATTTAACCACCTGACAACTAAAAGAAAGCTATATTTCACACATCCTCAGCCTCCTAAAACAGCAAAACCATATCTTCAGCAAGCACAAAAAAGAATATGTCTTAACACTGCAGGATGGCAATGCTCCGTATTTTGCTGAAGGACTTAACATAATTTTAATTGTTGAATATTAATTTCTGACCACAGCAAATGAAATGACACATACATCTTAAGCCTCACTAAGTTAATTAAATTCCTCAAGCATCCTGACCTGGCATGAATTAACTCCTATGCAAAATTTGGACAGACAGTTTTGGTAACTTGTGCCTCACTGGTTTTGTCCTCACCTCATCAGAAAAGAGATTTTCCTGGATTTTTTGTTCACTTCCTAATGAAGTCTTAAGAGAAATACTTTAACAGTATTGATACTAAAGGGAGAAAAGAAGCATTCAGAAAGCAATGTCAGAAGAAAATATGCACTGGTTTTATGTCATGCTATTATAGCAAATTCTTAGATGTCAACAAAACAGATCTTATATATTCATTTGGGGTTTTCTTTTGGCAATAAAAGCTTCACCTATCCTTTATTATTTATATTTTATGTTACTTTTTTTTTTGCATGTTCCTGTGCATAACATTTCTGATGCCAAAACAAGACAATTTAATTAGAAATTCAGTAACAGCCAGTTCTATGAGAAAAAGAAACACAAGCATATAATACATTAAGTATACATTAAGTATAATATGCTTTATATCCATGCTGTGATTTTTCTTTTAAGAGCTACAAATTAAAAAACAAACTAGAAGAATAATCAGATGGTTTAGCAAAACCCAAGGATGTGTAGGACAACCTTAAAAAGCTGCAAGTCTAACAAATAGATGGTTTTGTTACGTATGGTAATTTTATTGATATATCAGTCCATTAAGTTGTGCAAAGGGACACATAACAAATTGTTTCAATCTTTAAATATTGAAGAGACAAAAGAAGACTTCTGTCTGTTTTATTGCAAACACATGCAGGATGAATTGTAATACTGTGGTCAAAGATATCAAAATTGTGCACGGTTACAGGCATTGACTATGCATCTTACGTCTTGGGGAGAAAAAAAACCTCACGAAAAACACCTTCACTTGACTATAGCAGGCTTTGGAAATGAGTAAACGCAAATGATAACTTACTTCTGGACACCCTCACAAGTTCTGACACGTTGAACACTCCAGATTTTACGAAACTGTCCTCAAGGTACACTGAAAAAGATCACAATACCATAATCAATACAATGAGAAGTTTAATAAATAACTATAGGTAAGTTTATACAACAGCTAACAAGAGTATCAACAGAGTCCCAGATCTATAATACACAGACCAAAGTACATCAAAAGCTGATCTCAGGATCTAGTGATGGCTGAAATTCAGGCAGAGGTGCAAAAAATCTTGAGGAGTTGTCAGAAAGCAATTTTTTAATACATGTATGAAAACTAACAAGCAATACACTGAGTTCCTAGCTAACCATCCAGAAAATGTCTAAAAACTAGTTCCTTTTGTTAGTACCTTCAATTTTTAAGTCAGTATTGAACTAAGAACTGTATCAGCTGGACTAAGCAATTTCACCATATCCTATCCTTGCACACATTTCTACTAAATAGATTTTTACTTAATTCTTACCCTGCTGATAGTGACTTTACACTACCACCTCTGTTATCAAATCACCTCTGAATCTGATGAGGGTTTTACTATTACTTCCAGTAGAAGCAGGAACTGGGCAAAATAGCTGAGCTATTCAGTGTTTTTTTTATACACATGCTGAATTATACATCTAGAAACCCATGTTTAAGAAACCATATGTTATTGTTTTGGCTTATGTTTACTTGTTCTAAGATAAATATGTTTGATATGTTCTCTCTGCTGTGAAATTCAGGCACAACTTGGAGTACTGCAGTGAAACAACAGCTGATAATCAAGACTTATCTCAGTCATGTAACTAGATAACCTTATAAAAAGGAAGCTGAGAAACCCAGGTTTCTGTGGAAGTCTCATATCAATAATCACTGCATAAACTGACTTGACTGAATTTGAGATTACATGACATCACAGCCCTTAAACATAGGAATGCCAACCATTCACCAACAGAAATATTCAGATCTATACTTGGTGCACATTGCTGCTCCAACAGTATTACTTTTTTATTCACTTTCATGTGAGATGATGTGAGATGTGCACTAAGAATTTCTTACTGTGTATTCTCTAATCTCTCTTCTGAATTAACACAGCTTTTTTCTTTGGAAATACACTGTCAATTTTCTGTTCCAAATGTTTGAATGAGTAAATGCACTCTAAATGTCTTAACTAACAAAACAAACAAATAAAAAATGCACCTACTGGAATATTTACTGATTTGGAAAACAGTGGTTCAGTACTATTCTCTTTAGATTTCCTTTGGCAATTAGTGCTTTCATCTTCAAGTAATTTCAGAAAACACTGCCACTGTAATCAGAAAAGTGACTGTAAAATCAGTACACTTCACTTAAGAGATCTGTCCTTGGTATATCTGGAGAAATCTCTACTTACTTTTCAGGGTGAAACAAGGAAGGCAGAGGCAAAAAGTGCGGTTTTTCACTGCTTACTGGCAGTCTTACTAGGCACACAGAGCCACCTCACCCAGCACCCCTGATATTATTTACCAGTGCAGGTATAAACAATGCACCTGACAGCTCAAGCTGAATGAATGTGAATGCATCCAACTGAGTACTTTTCCTGACATCTGTTACACCTATAAGCAAATGTCAGTGTTTCCCAGCTGAAAAACCATCCCAGGAGCAAGTGCAGTGGGCGTGCAGAGCACCATAGGCCTGTGGGATCATCCTGAATGATGTTACGCCAATGCTATCATCTTCTCATCTTCCAGTCAACATCACTTCATACTGTATACCTGCATGCCACCTCATACAATACCCCTGCATGTCTTTATTTCCACTAGTAGCTCTGCAGGTCTCCCTCTCTTTTTTCTTCACTTCCTTTCACACTCCTCTCCCTCTCATTTTCAACAGCTTCTCTCCATATCCATTACTTTTTCCTCTCTTATCATCTTTCACCAGGATGTTGCAGGCCTCTCAGCAACCTTATTCATCTTCACTTTCTAAGAAATAAGAGCCTTTCTCTTTCACCTTCTGCATTCTCTTGCACCTTTTCTCCATGTTTTTTGTGTGGATGAAAACATGACACAGCCAGCTCTGGAGCTGGTAATGAGACAAGACTGAACTTCTTTGCTGCTTATCCAAATACCACTACTTTGAAGCACAACTTCTCTCACTCAAGTTAGGCTAACTTGAGAGGAGCTTTACCCAAGTGTAGATTAGTCAAGCTATCATTACAGTGAGAACAAGCCCCAAGGCTCATATTAAAAAAAGAAAATGCCCATGTAGCATTTTACATGTAAGAACACAGATGTATACATGTGTATGCACGCACACACACAGAGACACACAGACACACGTTTTTAATCTTCAGCCTTCTCTCATGAATTCTTCATTTTTCTCACTGTCAATACTGAGAACACCCACATAACTTAAAAAGCAACATAGTGTGTTTCCCTCCTTGTGATAACGAAATAGGAGCAAGGAAAAAATTCTGCCACTGAGTGGTACCACTATTTATCAGGCCCTCACAGAAGGATGTGTTGTTGACTGATGGATCACTGTCTTTAACCCAGGTTTCACCCTGCCTTGGACAGTCCAAAAATAATGACACCACATATATATGCAAATGCTTTGCCTGGCACTAGGAAAGAGAGGGAAACTGCAGCTATTGTCCATCTCAATTAGCTTAAAAAGCAGCTTGATTTTTTTCTCTATGTAATGTGACAAAATATTATTAAAAAAATCATGCAACAATAAACAGTCTATGTCACAGGCATTGAGTAACTTCATCCTGAGCCTCATGTTCTAACAGGGAAGGTGGATTCCAGTGCTGCCTCCGAGGGCAGAAAAATAAACACAGTATGTTCAGTTCCAGCACCAGTGGACTTGAACAGTTTTAACTCGTTAGGAAGACAATCCATGGCGAGTATGTTACAGAACTGTTTTTGGCTCCCAGCTGTGCAATAGGAAAATGTTCTGTGCTATTAAACTGCTGTAATTTGTTGCAGAAACATGCACTCTACATATGATAAAGGACAAACAGCAAGACTGAATGCAGCAGGACAACAGTATAGGACATTTTGACTTTATGGTGTGAGATGCTGCCTTTTACCTTGTGAAGCTGATCTCCCTACTGAATAAAAGTTAACATTCATATTCACATTATTACACTGCATGAAAGAAAAAAGTACGTGGTGATACTCTGTATGGTGTAGGTCTTGACTGTTTTTTTGACTAAGCATTCTCTAATGCACTGCTTGCATTAACATGTTATAGAGCCTTAAACTAGCATTCTTCGTGTATGTTTCTGATCTGTTCAGTACAGAAACTACCACACTTGATAACAGGCTATTGTTATATTCCTCATAGAGGATTTACTGTATCTTTTGATGGTCATGATAACACTTTGCTGTCTTTGTTGTTCAAACCTAACATAAGTACTGAGTATTGTCATTTACTAAAACTCATCTTGCCTGAGAGATGACACTCTCTGAAATGCACTTCACTAATTGTCATTATTGTTAAAAATCTGAGTTCTACAAAAATAAGATTTCTGCCGAAACCACCATAGTGCAATTCTGTATAAACAGTTGGTAACTTCCAAAACCCATAAATAACAGTGGATTTTTTTCTGTATTTCCTTTTAGGTTTTGTACAGGGCGAGTATAAAATCTGTCTTCCCTCCTTACTTTTTGTACAGAAAACTCATTTTGGAAAAATACATTTTCCAGGCAATACTACAACAACCAGACCAGTGCCATCAAGGATGAAAGATAAACAGATTGAACCAAGCAGCAGTTCTGATCAAGCTCCCCTCATATAGTCAGTAAAAAGGAGAAAGCTTCAGTAATGCCTCCAACTGCTGTAGAAGTCATTCTGTCCTAGTCCTTATACATCTTCCACTCTATTCCTGTGCTATGCCTTCAAGGGCTGAACTACAAGTATAGCTTTTAACCACACCAACATTTAAAATGGGGAAAAAAAATGTTGTTTAAACCTACTGAAAAATATTTTCAGTTTGCACTAACACATACTGTAAAGGGCTTGTTCTCACATTACTTAAAAGCTTACCAGTGACGTCTGGTTTTACAAATCTTTAACCAGCCTTTTTTCTGTCTTCTGATTTAATTGTACTTTTATGAATAGAAGGTCTGTTTACATTCTGCTGCATATTGACTAATGCCAAAACTTAAAATTGCTTCCTGGTATCACTAAACATCTAGTTTTTTCACTGATGCAGCCTTGATTTTGAGCAACTTATAAAACAGGAGTAAGGATCCAATCAGTGCAGGAAACAATTTTTATTACTGTACTTTTATTTCTGGATCTTTAAAAAGAGAAATTACACAGCAGTAGATAGACTTACTAGCAGTGACACAGGTTCAACATCAGGAGCTACCGTGAGAAGAAAGGCTGGGATCTTCAGCCTGGTATACAAAATACTTGCAGAGAGCTGTAGCTTGACTTCAAGTTATGCAATGTAATGTTCTGGATGTTGCTACAGGTTTGCTTGACTTCTGAAACTGCTACAGTTAAAGACTAAATAATTACATTGTACAGATTCTTTCCTGTGAGTCTTTGAAAACTGACTTTTTAAGGATCAGCTCTTGCTACTGTCTGCAATAATATCTAACTTCTACAGGAAGCTCTTTAATTGCAGCAGGAATCCTAGTGGCATACAGCTACTATTCACAGTCAGAACTGGTAGTGAAAAATTAGTCTCACACTGTTCACAGTAAGTTAACGTACAGTCAGCAGACTTGCAGTTTGTTTTCTTATTGCATGCATTTTGAAGCCAGTGTCTTAAAAACAGTACCAGAAACGGGTACTGAAGTAATCCTAAGCCAGTAGACAGTAGTAATTGCCCACAACAAATTTCAAACCAGCATGCAAGGCCAAAAACTATTGCTCTTGGAAAAAGGGGCTGTACAATCTGTGCTGGTTTCTGATTGTTGAGATAGCACAGCTTTGCACTGCCCTCAGAATGCCCCACCTGGCTCAGGGCTGAAAGGCTAACGAGGAAGAAGAGTATCACCTCTCAATCACCGGCATTACTAATTCATAGAGCATTTGGGAAAGGGAGAACTCCACAGAAAATCAAGCCCTGACCAAACCCAACCCTGTTTTATTTTAAGATCACTATCTGAGATGGCACAGCTGCAGGCATACAGGAAACAGCAAGCGTTTCAGAATATCCACTCCCATGCTGAAAAAGCGAGGTGAATGTATGTTTGTTTAAATACAATTCTTTCTGAATCCCCAAACTGCTACTATGGCATCATTGCTTCCACAAGAAAAGCTGCTTACAATGACGAGGTCAGCTAATATCTCTTCTATTCCTATTAATTAGGGGGCTAATTCCCTATCCACAGAGGATAACTTGCAAGACAGTAAAATAATGAAACCATCTGTATTCTGAGTCATTCAAGACTCAAACACATTTGCTGATTGCATTTCCAAAAGAGAGCAAAGGTTGAGACCATGTTACTCTTCAGAGGTTATTTCTGAGACTATACATTCTAAAACTTAAAACTGAAATACTTCTATCTAAAACAGTCATATACAGGCAACTTTATTACACATTTCTTAGGGCTTGATCCAAAAAGAATGTTCTCCCTATGGCTGCTAGCCCATATGAAAGCGCAAAAATGCCTTTAGGGCTCTACAGCTGCAAGAGAGATTTGCATATTGAGAGACAGGTGAGGCTGGTTGCAAGCTTTTTGGCAACATCTTCTTTAATTAGGAAAAAGAAAAAAATGAATAGATGGTGATTTCACTCAGGTCTTCTTTGGAAATTGTTCCCAGAATAAAATTTCTGGTGAAAATAGAAGGGGAAAACCAATTCCAGAGCAGTGGGGCTGGGGCCGAGGATTCACATACCTATGCCTCATTCAGATTAAGGATCTTATCACTAGATGAATTCCCTGACAATGTATCATGTGTTACTGTGGAAGAAAGAAGGGAAACAGTGGGGAGGAATGAAAGGCGGAGAGACAGTTTCTCAATATCTCTGTCTAAAAGTGTGTTACCTGTATAAATAATGTAATATTCATCAGCGCACAGGCTCAAACCTGAGTCATCTGCATTCCTCATTCAGCTCTGACTGATGTTACAGAGGTTGCAAAATTCATATGAAAACATTCCTTGGACCAGCTGAAGTGGAGTAAATTCTATCAGGAAAAAAAAACTAGCAGGAGCAACTTGCTAGGAAACATAGCTCTAATAACCTCTGAAGTCAACTGCTTGGATAAAAGCAAAAATCTGAACACACTTGTCCTCCCTCACCAACGAGGTTCATAACTGTCTATGTCAGGATGGTTAGGTTTCCTTTGCACCTTTTGAAAAATTATCTTTTGTACTCCCCAATGCTGGACAAGAATTGCTGTGAAATTTTGAAGGGACCTGTACAAGAAGAGACCATTCTCCTCCCAGCTCCATCCAGAAGAAAAAATATGAAGAACTAGTAGAAACTGGTATCCACTCTTTCAGGTTTCCCGTTCTCTTGGTTCCTCAAATTGTATTCAACTGTCTATCCTATCTTATTGCCATATCAAGATAACATTTTACTCTATCAGTATTGCTATTTCTTTCTCTTATTTAGCAGCTTAAAAAGACTGTGTTCATAGATTTGAGCAACATGACAACAACTGGACACAGCAGTATTAACACTGCCAAGCAGCAACTTCACACCAATGGCAGATAGCAAGTAACCTTATTAATGTCAAACATTTGTGGCCAGCAGGCAGTAAGTAATGGAAAGAAAAATAAAGCAGAACAAAACACAGAAAATCCTCTACTAGAAGAACTGCCTAGTAAGGATTGTATCACTAGAGACCAAATTGTTATAGCTGGTGTCAATATCATTACCTTACTAGTAGTTCTAGGTGTTTTTCTCTTTTTACTCACCTTCATAATGTTCTTATGCCTATCAGATGAACTTACTGACAGATCACTCCCTCTGTCATCAGTACATATCCTCCCACACCTTTACAGGTATTTCGAGACACACAAGTTAAGAAAGGCTCATTTTTCAGATTTTCTTAAGCTATATAAAAGACCTATGGTACTTGCAGGGAGCAAATAATACAGCATTACACTGAATTGCCACATTAGGTCTCCTTCAACAGCCTCTGTTCAGCAGATGCCCAGTAGAATAGTAAGAAGCAGGGTAGGCCTAAAGGACTTGGGGTTTGGGGTTTTTTTTTGACTGATAGTGTCCAAGGCTCCAAGTATTTTCAGTTTTAAAACTTATTAATCTAGGTGTGCCTCTATCTGTTTAGTCATCCTCGATGCATCCGTGGACAAGTCCATTTTCTCTTTGAAACCATGTAAACGTTTAATAGTTAGCACCATGCTAGCCTAACATAAACTTTTAGATCCCAGGAACTTAATGACTGATGCAGACAACAGCAGTGTTCAAACTTTTCTCTCAGTTTAGCTCAGTTCAGCTCAGCTCATCTATCTGTCTGGAACCTACTTAACAATCCCTGCGGAGAAGTGATCTTTACAACCCAGCTCTCAGAAAAGCAAGTTTCATTCTTTAGAAATATACCAGATGAAAGTTATTGAAAAATAAAACTTAGAGGAGGGTATCGCTGGATCTTGCTAAAAAAGCTACATACCTCTTTCACCACAAGCTACATCATCTTAATACTGTATTATGCTATCAAAGGATTCAGTGTATTTTTAGGAACGTATTGTAAAGAATTCCAGCAAGTGCTCTTAATGTTCTTTTCTTTGGCAAGTGACATTACCCTCCCTCCATGGTTAGGACAGCAAATTACCAGACACCCTAAAGAATGCAACAGTCTAGCCAAACCTAGAAAAACCCACTTTTAACACCAGCAAGCTCGCCAACTACCACTCAGTTTCCAAGCTCCTCTTCCTTGGCAATGTCTTTGTGAAGGTAGTGGCATCCAAAAGCTAACAGCACCTATCCCTGGCTCCCTGACATACAGGCATCAGACCAAAACATGATAGAAGAACAAACCCTCCTGGCATTGCCATTCCATGTGCTCCTGGCCTGAGACCAAAAACAAACCTCAGAGTGGATATCCTCTGGGGCTCTGACAAAAGTGACTGCCTGGTTCTAATAAGACTCATGTGAAGTTTAATAAGAAAGAACAGGACAGCAGTCCTTTCCCCAGACAAGCTGAACATAGTGCAACTCCCTCAAATTCTCCTGCACAGCCTCAGAAGTCCTGGGAGTCTCACAAACCTCAACACTTTCTCCCTGCCAGTTTAACCCCAAGACAGTATCACACAGGGAAGCTGAATGATGCTAGAAGTTCATGTATCCTCAAATAGACAGATGATATTCAATTATGCCTCTGTCTCTGCTTAAATGAAGGGTTTCAAGAGAAGCAAGGCACAGCTTCCATTTTCTGTCCCCACTTGGCAGCAGATAAAGGAATAATACTGCCAGCAGTGACTCCAAAGGATGAGAAAGGGTTATGCTCAAATTTCAAGCAGAAAGTTTCATGATGAGACCAGCAACAGATTTCTCTGCCCTCTCTCTCCCTCTACATGCTGGGACACTGGAGTTTGTCAAACATTGGGGCATCTGGTCTTGCCACACAGGGCTGCCAAAGGAAAGTCTATATAGTTATCTGCTGCCCTCCAAGATTACTCCTTGCTGGAGTAGCCTGGGGTTGAGACTGAGGGTTGGTGAGCCTGGACTCACTAGAGGATGTGATCCTCACCAGTGAAATACGAACATCTGCCTTTCTACTCCAAATGCTAAATGGTACTTTAAAAACAGAATTTTAAAACATTGAAGGTAAGCTTCCAGACCCTGCCTTCAGCTTCCCAAACCCAGAGGCTACAAAGGATCCTTCAAAATGATGAGGGCTAATGCATTTGGATTTTCTTGCACTCACAAACAAACATTCTGAAACAAAAATAAATGCCCTACAGCTAAATGCTTCAAGTTTTACAAAACTGTGATTATCTGTGAGGAAATTTTTCAGGCTTATTTTAGGTGTAAATTTGCTGGTTTGGGTTTTTAAACCACCATCCTACATAATATGTGTCATGTATTTAATAGAGAAATAAAAGCCTGCTCATAACATCCCACACAGTTTGGAGAGAAACAGCATCAAGTCTCCAGCCAAAAGTGATTTCAAGCTTGCATCATCCCTTGGAAAAAAAAAAAAAAAAATCACTTGAAGAAGAGATTAGCATGTTATTTGACTTGTTCTGCCCTCAAATCTCCAAAAATTACCTGCCATCTTCCAGTGCATGTTTCTTGATTTTATATTACAGGAATATGGCTTTTTGTATAACGATCTATGATGGTTCTCCCACTTTTCAGTACTCACATGCAACACACATGACATATTCCACCACATGTAGAGAATACTTTGATTATATGCATAGTACAAAACTGTACAGCCAGAATGCGGGCTGTTTTCCCTGGTATTTGGACAGATCCAGAAAATATTCACATATATGTAACAGCCCAGCATCACACAATTACTTCTTGGTTGGCCTGTGGTTCATTTTGCATTTAGAAAAAGAGCAAACTGAGTTAGTTGCAGCTTATTTCAGATAGACATTTCTTCTGAGAGCCAAAATGAGAAGATACAGCATGACGGTGGTGGCAGGCATCACCCCATGCTCATTAAGAAGTGACAGTATGTCTGTCACACTTATTTGTCTTACCCCAATAAAATTCATAAAACAAAAAAGATTTACAACATTTACTAGCACAGCCCAATTGATTAGAAGGATAACTCCATGAAAATACAAATAACCTTTGGTCAAAACAGTGTGGAATGGCAAAGTCTGGGTTTGATTTTCTCTTGAATTTTTATTTTTAGAGAATCCTTGAAAGGACACTCACATCTCTCAAAAAAAAAATTCCAAATGTCACCAGCTTGACCCATTAACAACATGTTAAAATACTGGTCTGAGTTGATATTAAAAATATAAAAAATGAACATATTTGCATTTTATAATGCATGTATAAAATAAAAATAAAGAAGCTGGTAGCTCAGTTCAGTGACTTTAGAGGTAGGTCAATTGTGTTTTGTCTGAGATAAAAGAATAATTGTAGCATTTGAAGACTTTTATAAAAATAGAGTTATTTGGGATCTTGTCTCCTTACTCCTCTGCCTATTCTCACTTACAAAATTCTAAAAACTATGAACTGAAAGAAAATTTCCTTATATTAAATGAATGTTGATGAAACTACAGTTGAGGCATTGCCAGTTTAAAAGAACTAAAATAATCACAGCTTGTCCTGATTATATGTACTTACCAGTGCAAAATAAGTTGCTGACCAATTATGCTCTCTTAACTCTACTCTTAACAGTAGTATCTTTGTTCTCAAACAATGTTAGATGCACATGTTCTGGAACTTATATTTACCTGGTGGATTCTTGGCAGGATCATTGTGGCTTGGACTTCCTGGCTGTCCAGAATCTACAAAGAAATGAAAGAAATGTTTTACTAATTTGTTTTTTAACCTTTTAATACCCTTCTCCAGTATTAAACTAATACCTAACTTTGCTCTTTAAAGGTCACTTCCCTGACTTTCTTCATGAAGGCATTATTGAACAAACACACTACATGTAACACTTTTTATGCAGAAGCAGAAACATTGTGAAAGATTCAATGATCCTAATAAGAGGAACTCATAGATCACTGAATAAGGACAAGAGAGTCATTCAGGTAAATACTCAAGTTGTAAACACATCTACAAGGGTACCTTTTCATTGTCTTTCCCTCCATTCCCCAAATATAATATTGCATAATCAGCAAAGCAGAGGTAGTTTCTTCTCAGGGAATGACCAGAAAGACACACTGGATCAGGCAACTAATGGCATTTTCAGTGATGAGTCCTGTTTCTTTACCCTTTCCTTAAAGCACAAAGGCCTATGCTGCTTCCACAAACTTGGGACTGCACTGAAGACACAACTGTCCATTTTAATACAATATAGGATTTGTATTCCTAGTCTGTGAGAATTGCTGTTGTGAAATGAAGATTATGTAACATAAAAACTAACAAAACCCAAACCCTGTAGGCTTCAAAGAGTGTTCTTTTCATGATACATGCACCTAATGAATCTGGAGGAGAATGCAATTTGATGTTAACACACGCAATAATAAATTATAACCTTATTCATAAAAGCAGTTGCTTCTGAAACTATCTACTTTTTGCTGTATTCCCACACCAATAATATAATAAAACCCTGCTCCACTGCAAGAGATTGTTACTAACAAAGACATGACAGATGCTCTTGTATGCAAAAAGAATAAGAAATTAGATGAAGCACAACCAATTGTTCTGTATGTAGGTATCTGAAATGGAGCAGGTTTATAGTCTGAATAAAAATATCCATTTTTTTAAATGTAGCAGTGCTTGTTAGTAGCATAGGACTGCCAAACAATTGCATCATAACACTACAGAAATTGCTACTGCCAAATCGACCCCAGTGGGAAGTCAGAGTTCTTGAATGTGTTGCTGCTTACAGGGTCCAAATTAAAGAAAAAAAAAATAGAAAAGGAGAAAAGTACATATCAACAAATACTTGTCCTTCAATTGTCATCACTGCTTCCTTAAGCCAACGTAGCCCTCAACCTAGAACAAAAGATTCCCTCCACCTGCTACAGGAAGTTCACTGAAATCTGTTACCACCTGTTACATAGCTTAGCAAACACGGCTTGACACACGTCTCTCAAGCAGTTTAACACAAGTTTGATTCTACAGAAGATATTATCTGAGATGGAAATCCATTTCACAGTTCAAGTTCTACTGAATTCATCAGAGGCAGTTGTCACAGAAGACAAGCATCTGGGGATCTACCAGAGTACTGGAAAACCAAGGCATATCTGAAACCCAGCTCCAATGATATTAAAAACACAACTAAATTTTACAATACTGAATGAAATCACTCTTGTGCACAATAAAATACACATTGGATAGCGAATTTCACATAAAATTTCCTCTATCTTCTTCAACCCTGGGTAAGAAGAATGAAGGGCAGGCCTCCCAGTCAGATTCTGCACATCCCATGGTTTGGGCACTTGGGCACTCTTGAGAGTCCCACTGTACAGCACAATATGTAGCCATTCAGTATGCCTGTTTCTTTTCATGATAAGATACAGCATAGCCCTTTAAAAAATCAAATCAAGTTAATTTGAAAACTCAATCAGCTACAAGAAATGCTAAAAATCTGATGCTTCTCTACATATGAACCTTTATATGGACAAATGTCCTTTTTCCTATGTTGCAATGGGAAGGTTTGCCCTGCAGGGGGTGAACTTTAATATTCTTCTAAAAGGCATTCTCTGCTTCTGCAAACCATACATATTATTATTTAAATTAAGATTATCAAAGAGGATTAATTTTACACAGCAATGGTCAGAGTGTAAAACTACTGCAGACGTGTGGCTAAATGAAGCGTCAATTTGGTAGCAGATGCACCTAACAAAGCTTGGACAGTGTAGCTCGAGGAACACAGAGATTTGCATCTGGGTTAATGACGCCTACCAGAAAATAGCCTTGAAGTCTTCTCCTGTTAAAATTCACTAAAAAGATGCACAAAGTGAAGAATATTTTTAGCTCTTGCACAGCAATTTGCCTTTACTCCTATTTCTCATTGTCAACACGGCCACTTTCTGGATGCAGGATTTAAAGATTGATGGTAGTTTAAACAATTCTTTTTCATATTATAGTAAGGTAAACTCAGCAAAGAATTTTCCAGTTATAGGGATAAGCAGCTGGCTAGTTATTATAATTTGCCAGTCAGTCTTAGCTTTGGTTTATGTTAACTACTTATCAATCATGATTTTTACAGCTTGATTCTCACACAGTGTTTTGAGAAGTAGATGCTACTAACATAGTCACCAGCGGGGTCTCAATGATCTTGAGAAAGCAAAGAATTATTGTAAGATGAATATGAGAAGAACTTATTTAACCCTTCACTTAAAGCAGCTGAGAAAGTAAAGAATTGTATTCTGTATGAGAGTATCAACTGGTTTGGTTTTGGCTGGGATGGAGTTAATTTTCTTCATAGTAGCTAGTATGGGGCTGGTTTGGATTTGTGCTGAAAACAGGGTTGATAATGCCAAGATGTTTTCCTTACTGCTGAGCAGCGCTTACACAGAGTCAAGGCCTTTTCTGCTTCTCACCCCACCCCACCAGCGAGGAGGATGGGGGTGCACATGACGTTGGGAGGGGACACAGCTGGGACGGCTGATCCCAACTGACCAAAGGGATATTCCACACCATATGACGTCATGCTCAGCATATAAAATGTCGGAAGAATAAGGAACGGGGAGACATTAGGAGTGATGGCGTTTGTCTTCCCAAGTAACCATTATGTGTGATGGAGCCCTGCTTTCCTGGAGATGGCTGAACACCTGCCTGCTGATGGGAAGTGGTGAATGAATTCCTGGGTTTGCTTTGTTTGCGTGTGTGCAGCTTTTGCTTTACCTATTAAACTGTCTTTATCTCAACTCACGAGTTTTTTCACTTTTACCCCTCCAATTCTCTTCCCCATCCCACCATGGGGCAATGAGCAAGCAGCTGTGTGGTGCTTAGTTGCCAGCTGGGGTTAAACCATGACATCAACCTGTGTAACTCTGCACTTAAAGCACACAGAAGCATCTCATTTTCAGGATGAAAGACAGAGACCTGAGATGGTCTGTGACAATCCAATTCTCTTACGAGTATCAGTAATTGTAAAGCACTCTCCTGATCAGATTGGATGCAAATAGCCTTGCAAAAAACAAGAGAACCATGATCATTGTAGGAATAAATTATATGAATAACTTAATTTATAAGCAGAACATTGAATGAAAAGAGACATTGAAGCAATACTCTTCTACAAGAGGGAGCAAGAGGCATTTTTGGAAAGCCACAGAAACTAAGAAAGCAAAAGACATGTTAAGACACTTTAAATCTTTCTTTGTCCTCATCTGCACAAGATCATTAATCAACAGCATGAGGCTTGGGTTTAAAAATATCAGGCTTTTCTTCCAGTGTGATGGAGAAAGACATAAACCAGACTCATTGTCTGTCTAGCTGGCTTTACATTCAATTTTCCCACCAAATAATTCTGTGCACATTCAAAAAAAAAAAAAACTTCCTAAGCTAGAAGTTGTAAGCAAAGCTATACAGCTAGTACTAAATAAAACCTCATCATGTAAATGTGATTAAAGTGAAATTTTCAACATTGTCATTTAGGTAGCTCCCAACTGTAACTTCCCTTAGTTTATTTTTTTCTTTGTTTTTTTGTTTGTTGTTGTTGTTTGTCTGGTTTTTAAACCTCCTTCTCAAATTTACTGTCAATGTGCTTTTCTTGAAAAAAATTCTTCCACACAGACCTCAGAAGTACTTATCCTTATTTCCTACAGAGCAAAAGCTGACTCACACATACCATTTCCACAAAACGGCTTTCACATGCAGCTCACAACTACGGTGAGCGTATCTTCTGCTCTGCTCTTCTTCGTGCTGACTGCTCCAACAGTCAGCAGCTGATGCCTTGGTAAGTTATTGCCCCATGGATGAACAGTTTATATGAGAATGGTTCAAGCCAACCTTTACTCTTATCTGGTAGATATTCATGTAACCTTGATACACTTTATGTATACTTTATCATGATTCAGCATGGCTGCCACCAGGACATTCAAACTCTTTCTCTTAAATTACTTTTTCTTTTAGAAGACAGTAAGAAAGGATGTCAAGAAGCTGCTATATTTTATGCTGAATTGTTTCCCACGTTTTCATTTCTAGGGGTCAATCCTAATGAGTATCTGTGAGTGCAGGCAACTCTCACTGCAGCCAGGGTTAAGTAAAGCTAACTGTTGGGGCCTGCTGCTGGTGAGAAAAAAACATCCATTTCCACTGCCATGCACTAGGAGAGAGGTTCTACCATGATACATCACTCTTGGCTTCATAAGGCAGAAGGAAAAAGAAAAGTTGATGGTTTGCCACCCAGTGAGGCACAAGATGCTCTCTCCCTTTGCACCACCTTGTCTTCAACAAGCAGCAGGAAGGACATACATCCCAGCAAAGCCAAGAAAGTCACACTGCTGTTCACCAGCTTCCTGAGGGATTTTTAGTATTGCTCACCTCAGTAGTCTAATCTTTCATTTTTCAGCAGGTAAAGAGAGGATACTGTCTTTAAAAAGTAAGTTACACTATACATCTCTTATGCCCCATAATGTACAAGGAATTTTACTTTTAAGACTTTCTGCATTAGCATAGCACTGAAGGCCTGGAAAACAAATAGAGGCAGAATCTGTAAAAAGAAAAAATACTTTCTTGAGTCACATCTTAGAAATAAGCAGCTTCTCCACAGGTGTCATACTAATCAAATAAACCTCCTCAGAGGTTTCAATGATCACATTTCACTTTTCATTTGCCACAGGCTAGGAGACAGCCTTTGCACTCAGTTAATCTCAGCTGACAGACACTGATTTAATCATTCACCAGCATGTAAATACACCCTTGTTCTTTGATAGTCCATGATTTGGGTATGGGGGACGATAAAGGACCAAAGAGATGTAGCATCATGTATGTATCAGTTTGATGCTGTTCGTGCCTTCACATTATCTATATGGCATCTGACTTGACAACTGGCAGAGTCACTACCATGAACAAGAATCACAACTACCTCCTAGACTGTCATCCTTCAAGATTACATTGCCACCTGACAACACAAACTTGAGGCGAATGTTTGTACCCTGAAAATCACAGGAACATAGGACACTCCAGTCTGGCAGGGAGCTGGGGAGGTCTCCAGTCCCAGCCCCCACCCAGGGAAGGCTCAGTCGTGGGATCAAACTTGGCTGCTCAGGGCTTTACAAAGTCAGGGCATGAAACCCCCTCAAGGATGGAGACAGACCAACCTCCCTGGGCCCCAGCTCCACTGCTGGGCTGTCCGCATGGGGAAAAGACTTTCCAAATCAACTCTTCATCTTTCAAAGACTTTCAGGACAACATCATGGTAGGAAAGCATCCATGGCAACAAAAAAGCAAGATATTTCCATCTCCTCCAAAACAAATAACGTGATCAGCAAAAATCCATAAAGCAAATAAATAAACAATTTCATCTGTGTGCTTTAACTCATCACCATTAATTATTATTTTCCTAATTTTACTACACACTTACCTTCTACTACCTACATTATTTTACCTTGACAAAGCAACTGATTGGATTGATAAACTTCCCAAATACTTCTAACAATTTCATTTTGCAAAAGCAATGCCCTTCATTGTATACCATTTCCATATCTGATGACCCTGAATTATTGTACAATTTTATGAGCATTATTCACACCAACTCTAGTGACACAACAGTTTGTTTACGGTAAAAACAAGTTGCAAGTGTTTTATTTTGTTAAGTATCTGCTGAAATGATGCTATAAACATGGAAATGCCACCCTCATTTTCATAAGTTTGTTAACTTCAGGTGGGATTTATTTTTCATATTTTCATAGACCACTACATTTAATGGAAATACTTACCCTGAAAATTTTGGCTAACTGATTTCGTATGATGAAATGCTCACCCCCACTACTTTCTTTGCTAGAGAACAAGTCTTATGAGGAGTGGCTGAGGTAACCGGGGTTGTTTAGTCTGGAGAAAAGGAGGCATGAGGAGAGGCCTTATAGCTTTCTATTACTACCTGAAAGGAGGTTGTAGTGAGGTGGGTGTCAGTCTCTTCTCCCAAGTAACAAGTGATAGGACAAAAGGGCATGGCCTCCAGTTGCACCAAGGGAGGTTTAGATTGGATATTAGGAAAAATTTCTTCACTGAAAGGGTTATCAAGCATTGGGACAGGCTCCTCAGGGAAGTGGTTGAGTCACCATCGCTGGAGGTATTTAAAAGATGCATAGATGTGGCGCTTAGAGGCATGGTTTAGTGGTAGACCTGGCAGTGTTAGGTTTACAGTTGGACACAACGATCTTATGGGTCTTTTCCAACCCAAATGATTCTATGATTCTATATCCCTGAAGATATATGGTATGAACCACAGTTCACACCAGGAGGAAGCAGCATCTCAAAAAACAAGTAGGGCTTCACCGTGAGAAAGACATGTTTGCAGGACAAAGCCTCATATCTTTTCCCAACAGCATATACTCTGTTAGCAATATGCGTTCCTGACATGCAGACTGAAACCCTCCACAACATAGAAGCAGTGATTTCTTTTAAAAATGTCATTCTGCTACCCTTATTCTTCAAGGAGTTCCTCTGTGTTCACAAAGACTGCTCTCTAGTACGATATTGCACTGGATAAGTATACGAGGCGATAGCCCTACAAGTTTTAATGTGCTTGGTATTCATACAGCTGGTGGTAAATGAGCAGTGTAGAGATCTGAAGTTAGACATTCAGATGCAGTTCATGGGGCAGTGGCATCACCTCCCAGACAACACTGGGACAACACAAACCCCGCTGGCCATGCAAGGTGGGATTGCTTGTTGCTCACCTTGCAGAGGCTCTGTGGCATCCTCCAGTTTTCCGAAGACATATCATTAGCTTTGATCTGTTTTCAGACCTGGTTTCCACAAATTTAAGTAAGCGTACCCAAGAAATCTGTGGGCAAAGGCTCTTAGGCTGACACAGAAATAGCAGTCCTGGTTGCTATTGATAGGAGGTGTATCCAAATCTCAAGAAGGCGTCAGTGCAAACTCCATTTTGGCAAGTAATCCCCACCGCTTTCTGCTTGCTTCATTAGTTTGCACCCAGGAGGCACCCAAGGGACCTCTTGGGAGACCAGAGCAGTGGTGGGAGCTACTCTGAAGGCTGGATGTGCTGTTCCTATGAGGGCAGGCTTCATCAGCACCCACGCGCCACACCAGGAGCCATGAGGCACCATAACCATGACCTCTGCTCTTTACCTTGAAAGGGTGCTGCCGTCTGACCTTCACCTACCTGAAAAAGGCAGCCGGGAACAGAGGTGACTGCCGGCCCCAGAAAGCTCAGGTATCTGCCCGTGCTCCCACTGGCTCAGGCAGGTAACCCAGGTTTTAGCCCAAGCAGGCCTGTCATCTCACAAAAGCCTCCAGGGCTCAGGCACGGAGGTGATTCCTCTGGGAGACAGCCGGCCCAGCAGGCAGAAGTCGGGCCCTGTTTCCATCTCGGTTTGAACCTGTTTGCTCTGGAGCAGGGGGACACGGCACGAGCTCCTCGGTCATCGGCCGACCCCTCTGACCGCGCTCCCCCGCGCCCTCCCGCAACAGACAGGTTCGCCCGCCACCGGCGCGACCGGGAGAAACCCCGCGCCGTCCAGCCAAGGGCCCCTCCGTCCCCCTGAGAAGGGCTTCCCGGCCCCCGCGGCGGGGGTCTGCCGCTGGGGCGGCACCACCACCCTCGGGCTGGTCGGGGCGACCCCACCGCCCCGGCGCCCGCCCGCCACCTGGCCTGGCAGCGAGGCGGCGCGTGATGGTCCGGGGCGTCGGAGCCACGCGGGTCATGGCGGGCTCCCCGCTTCGCCTCCCCTTTTATCAGCATCTCAGACCTGCCGCTGCCAAGTCACCCGACCGGCCGTTGTTGAGACTGTTAACTTTTCTTCAGAGTGTTTTAATTAGGTAAATAAAAAATGGTAATTAAATCAGCATTACGTAATGTGTTTCTGATTTGTAATCTTATTTAAACTAATTAACTGACTCAGCCCTTGTTTAGTTTTTAAACTGCCCTAGTTAAGAAGCGGAGCTCTGGGAGTAAATCCAGTTTTTTTTATACAGTTGAAAAAAATTCAAGGACCTAGAAGCACTTACTAGAACCAAAATAGCAATAAGCATAGTCAGCTTTTTAGCTTTATGTCCCATGCACAGATTTATCTTTTTAATTTAAATTCCCTTATCTGTTTATGTAAAATAAATCACAACACCTATTTATTCAGCATATTCCTTATACAACTTATAAAGACCATATGTTGCTCATTTTGAAAACTGAACAACTTTTGCCAGCTGTGTTATAAGGTACGTTGTTCATGGAACATATACACATCATGTATATATGTACGCGCACACGAGCGTGCATGCGCACACGTGCGCGCGTGCGCACACACACATTTTTAAGCTAAGAAAAGGGTTATATCTTTTCATGGATTGAAACAAATGCTTCCAATACTTCAGAATATTAGCTGAGCTCTTTTTTGACATGTACGTTAAGAAGAGATTTACATAGGTAGCCTTCCACATGTGGATGAATGTGAAAGAATGAAGTTGCTTTCCAAAACTTGCTGGATTCAGTAGGAAAGGATGAGATATGAATGCTTAATTTTATCCATTTGGAAGATACTGTGGATACTAGCTATAGTCAGAAACATTCAGAAGTTGTTCTTGGAAACTAAGAAACCTTTTACATTAAGGTATGTATCATAAAAGGCTTTTATTACGGATTCTTCAGAAAATGAAAAGCAAATGGTAGAACACAATGAAAGGCTTACTTGGGTGTTTAGAGAAGAAAGAAATTATATTCATTATATTAATGAAAAAGTTCATATCTGCATGTAAAGAACAGGAATTTGCTCGCATATACCTTCAGCCAATTAATAAACCGGCCACTTCATTATGTTGTGAAAGACAAAGGTTGACCCTCATCTTCATGCAATGTATATTACTAAGAACTTCTACGTGGATCCTGGTTTCCAGGAAGTCAACATGAAACTTACCACTGACTCCCACGCAGTCAGGATTTCATTTTCTGTTGCATTTTAGGGCAGTAAAGTAAAAAGAGTTCAGGGTGATAAAATACACATTTCTACTACATAAGGCAATATTTTTAGGCACAGGATAATGGTGACATGACTATGAAAAAATAAGTTTTTTTCAATATGGGTCTCAGCTAAAGGTTGTTAAAATCAATGGAAAGTTGCTTCAGTGAGTTTTGGATTAGCCAATTCATGGTAAATTACAGTTTAAAAGTACAAAAGAAAGCACAGCTCAACAAATACTGTAGCATAGGACTGCCATTTCTCTTCAAAGTCCATTGCATCCTCCACTAAAACATATAGTAATAAAAGCTGGATTCGTCAGCCTTTCAGAAAGTAACAATCATATGTAGTTCATCAGTCTAAAACATCACCTGACAAAGAACCCACAAGAAGTTTACGAATGTTAGCAGAGGCTCATGAGGCCTCTCTATTAATCTGTAGACAGAGATCTCCTAAAAAGCTAAGCATGCCACCACACTATATGCTAACTGGGGGAAATAAACAGCAGTTAAAATAAAATGCTGGGGGTTTACATATCATGGAAACTCCAAAATTAGACTAGAGCACTGCAGTGTTTAGTATTTCTTCAAGCCAGCTAAGAACAGCATGGGGTAATACCTCTGCCAGTAAGCATAACTGTGTTTAGGAGCCCAAAACAAAATTAATGTTTTCTCTGAAACAGGAGGGAAAAGGCTTAACGATTTGACAACCTGAGCATCATTGTAGTGTTTCTAAATACTATAATATTTACCAAAGGGTCTCCTAATTTTGATCTATGATGCACAATGCTACCACAACTATGTTTTCATTTCAATTAATTTCAACTTTATGACTGGTGGTAAAACACGACCTTTAGCATAACAAATACGGAATACACCAAGAAAAGACCCCAAAAGGGTGATGGTTTGCATTTGGCTGCTTGGTTGGTTTAGGTTTTTTCCAACTGCTGCCTATACACTGATCAGTATTTCTTATCTTGAGATTGCCAGTTGATGCTATGTGCAATTTCTAAACACTGGGATATTAATTTACATCTATCAGAGATGGGGCATAAGGAATGGCCTTAAGTCACGTATTTTTTATTATAGATCATGTTTATGAGAGCAGCATCTCAAATGGCAGTATATACACATAATTTGTAGGCTATGTTACTGTATTCTTTATAAAGTGGACTTAATTCCATCTGCTATAACCTAGAAGTTCATAGACAAAATACACACCACTTTGCCTGTCCATATTCCCACAGACTAACAGTGACAAAAGAAAGATTAAATCTATCAGTGGGAACTAAGTAGGTAATGTACAAGCACCGGCTGACAAAAATCACCCTACCTCTTCATACCAGTGGTTCACAAACTTGACTGGAATTGCATGTTTATTTTCCAGCATATGCAAGTTGGTAATAAATAAACAATGAGAAGAGATCATGCATTGAGTACTGAAGCAACAGTGATCAAAAAAATATTTCTGACCAACACATTGATTTTGTGTCTACTTTGACCTTTTACAAAGAAATAATTAGAGAAAAATTAGAAGTACTTAATCCTATGATATGCCACAGGAGTACTTAAATGTGGAACTGACTAACACATAGAAATGTATGACTAACCCAGCTTTCGGTTTTGGCAGGGATGTTCTGCAAAAAAATTCAAGGATTTTTTTTTTTTAAAGCCCAAAAAAGAAAAAAAAGTTTCCTGGTTTAAACCTTGACTTTCAAATTTTAAACAAAGTAATTTTAAGGAACATTTTTCCCACAGACTCCCTATCTCCCTATTAGCAATAGTACTGCTGTTGCAGTCATACTGGTCAAAAGTTATTAAAAAAATATTAAGTCCTATCTGACCATGTTCATTTGCACCTTCCCAAGGTAATTATGTCATTTTGTGGCTAATATTGCAGAGAAGCATCTGTTTTGTAATTCTGTAAGTTTCACTGTATATTACACATCAGCATATCCCTCACTTCTGCTAATTTGTAATGTATTCGCATCATCTATGTAGGTGAAATTCCCTGGCATAGGTACAATACCAACTGCAGTTCTGCAACCAAGATTTTAAAATATGCTTGCTGGTTCAGTATACAGTAGAGGCTACTTTTGCTCTTTGTATTTCAATTATTTTCTAAAGCTGGCATACGTTCTTGTAGTACCTAAGGGTATTATATACTTGGGAAAAGGATACTACTTTTTATCTAAAAAAACATATGTATGGATTCAAATTCCAAGGTTTTTATTTTTATTGCTTACTACTTTTTTTGGTTTGCATGAGTAAAAATTGAGTGTTAATTAAGTTTAAAAAAAAAACACACCCAAAAACCAAATCCAAACTAACTCAAAATTCTTACTGCACCTGGTAACTTGCCAGTGCCTTGAACCTTATTTAACTATCCAGAGTTTCTAAGCCTTATTTTCTTACTGCTGTTCCACCACAGCAGGACCTTGAGAAATTTATCAAGTCTGATTTGGTCTGCAGCTATAAAAAAAGTCTTTGGAGATAAAAAACCTTGTACAAGTTTACTGAAAATACAACAGAAACTCAAGTTTCAGTTTGTGGCAGAGGGCAAAATGGGTTGCACCACCCAACAGCTCCAAGACATGAAGCCAGAATGAGTAACCTTATACATTCAATACAGCTACTATAACTACAGGAATTACATTCTTATTAAAGGACCTTTTTTACTTAAAAAATAACTTTCTGCTGGCTAAAGATATAAGATAACGTTTAATCCAAACAGTCCTTTCCATTTTAATAAGTTTGTATATTCATGGATCTGTGCATGTGTGTGTGTGTGTGCTGAAATTATAAATGCATAAGGCTTCAGGGTTATCTTACTTACAGACCAATGTTTGTAGGGGTTTTGTAGAGTGGTAACTCTAATGAGTTAAACATGTTAACTCTCTTGTGCATTAATGAAAGAACAGGAATAAATGTGAACAGCACCTTCACAACAGCATTCCTTACAGAAATATTTCAGATTTTTCTAAAAACTTTATAGCAAAAAATAGCAACTTAATATTTACACTGTCCTTTTTCCAGGAACAATACTAATCATTTTCTCCCTTGTGCACCACATAGCAGGTTCAAGATTCCGTTCAGTATCTTCTTATGTGTATTAGAGCACTTTGACAGCTCTGCGCTGTATTTTTCCTGGACAAGTGGGCTAAACTCACCTGACCTGAAGGAGTTAGATGAGACAGAGTGCACAACGCAAGAGTTCAGGTGTATGCATCGTAATTACTGCAGACCCTTTTATGACTGATTTCAAGCAGATGACAATACGTTCATGGAAACCTGTGAACTTCTCAGATTTTGTCTCTCCTTCCTCCCTTCTACCTGTCCCTCCCTGCCCTCCACAAATACACACACACCTTGTGCACTTCTGAAAAAAATCTTACAGCTCCCTTTCTAGCCCAACTTTCTTTGTGACTGCTGACAACACTTCAGAGCAGTGTGAAGTCAATCTCTCTGTGCTACTTGAGCAACTTAACGTGAATTTGGAAAAGCACACAAAGCCAAGACTAGGACTTCATTCAGATCAGCCTATCTTTCAGTAGTTCAGGTTTCCATGCAGTTGCTAAAAATTTGCATTGACATGCAAATGAGACCAGCTGGCTAGTTAGACAATAAACTTTACCCTTATGAACAGTTATAGCAAGCAAATCTCCAAAGCCCCCAAATGCTTTCATGTTTTCAAGTAGTTTTCCAGGAGGTGCTGTACATCTGAATTACAAACAGTATCCCTTTAATGCCTACACTAAAAGTGAAACACAAACAACAATAGAGCCTTTTCAGGACAGCAATATGATATCAGTAACAGCAAGAACATGAGAAAATCCAATTCTCTCATGAAATTCACCTTGGCCTAGGGCTGTGTTTCTCCACCCAGTGGGTGTGACTGACAGGCAAGCGTTGCACAGGGCCCACTAGTCACACCTCACACTTGCAGAAAACAAACCAAGAAAACCAACACCAAAAAAACCCAAAAACTGATCCCAGGGTGCAGCAAAGTTAAAAAGCCTGCTCATCAGCCTGCCCCAAGCTCTTCCCAAACCCTCTCCAACCTGAAGCTGTTCCACAGCTCAATGTATGCTTTTCACGTGATGCTCTCCTGTTCACTGACACCAACGCACTTCCACAGGCGGGAGCAGAACAGGGGTGTGTGACCTGCTCGCAGCAGAGCGAGGCAACGTCACGGCTGGCAACACAGAGCTCCACCAGCAGCAAAGCAGCCACCGGCAACCAAGAATATGCCAGCACATTTTGTGGCCAATTTTTCCAAAGTCATTCTGGCATTAGCCTTCCTACATACACAATTGTTCAAAATTAAGTTTGTGTAACAAAGTTAAAATATGCTCCATATCAAGCCAGTTTGTCTGCTATAGGTTTAAAGCCCTATGTCCCCCCAGGAAACACTAGCATTACTTTATGGCCCCTTTCTTCTATTTTAATCAAATGAACAATCAAATTATTTCCATATGCATAGCTATTGATAACAGCATGATGTAAGTATTCAGGAGATGGAAACAGCACATGAAGACAGATTGCCCTGACAATAAGAATAAAACTAAAGCTTTATACATAGTTTAGTCTACAGGTTACCACAGTTTGTTAGGCAGTATGTGTATGTATATAGGAGACAGCCCAGAAAACATGAATCTAGGAAGACTGTCAAGCTTGCAAGCCTACACTGTTTCCCATACACAAGTTGGCTCAGTCACAGCAAGTTTGGGTATCTTTGCACAGCTCTCACCTATACCATTTCAAACTATATGCCACAGCCTAACATTAAGTTCATGTAGATTATAGGCAATCACATGAGGATCTCTGAGTAAAGGCATATGTCAGCACCAAAATGATAGCTGCCTTCCTAAATTTACTAGCATAAGTCCCTTTTAATAATCAGCAGAAGCAAAAAAAATGTAACCAGTGTGTTGCAGCATTTAAAAAAAAAAGACTAGGCTAAACATACATAATAAAAATCACATTAGGAAATAATATTTATTAAATAATGAAGCATTAAATAGAAGTGCAGTGATTATGGGGCAGAACAAGGCAAATTCTCTGGACCGTATCCTTCCAGGAGATTAATAGGGGAGAACCACAGTAAATTGACATACCTGGATTATGTGTTAAAAAATACTTTTTCCTATGTTTCCATACTTCATTCATGTATTCTCGCAGACTGCTGAAATACGTTCTCTCGACTCATGACCAAGACTGGAATGGTTTAAATCTTTAGAAAGCCAAGATAAATTCTTAGCCCAAATAACAAACTCCTTACTGTCTTGAAATCTGTAAAAATTACATTTGTGCCTCTTAGGAAAGACCATCTCCTTCTTACAGGGATCACAGACTGATTTTAACAACCTGTACAGCCTGAAGACCCTTGGATCAGATGACTACCTATGTTCAGTCCCTGCTAACAACAAATTCAAGGTTGAGTGCCTGCAAGGGACAACATTTAAAACAATTTTGCTCCTATTCACACGTAAGCATACCCACAATCCTTCCTTCTGCAGGGCAGCTTTGTCAATTTTAAGGTCGCAAAATAAACAGCAGCGATCAAGATCATCTTGCTGATTTCAGGCATTCCCAGGAGAAAGCTTCCTGAAATACCCCACAAAATCAAGCTCTGTGAAAACTCTGCAGTGACGTCTCACTTTCAGGTACCTGAGAAAATTACTATCCCCACCCTGGCACTGAAGAACATCCAAAACATTCACCAACAAAGAAACGAAGCTGCAGGACTACTCAACTCCTTCACCGTTACTAATGCTCTTTGCTTAGGGGGCGAGTATAGTTAGCAGTGTGTAAATCACAACCCAGCAAAGCACAGCTGGAAGGACAGCGACAGACAACCCACCTTTCAGCATAGACAAATAATAGTAATAATTGCCATCCACAGTTACAGAGGATTCTTCTGTTGTGTTACTAATAGCAGAGGGCATACATGTGAGTAAATTACTCCCTGGTATGCAATGAATTCAGAATATGTGGCTTTGTGTGTATGTAGTTAGAAGTGGTTGTCCACAAGCAATATTTGACTCTAGGAAGC
The DNA here is from genome assembly GCF_964188355.1 of Buteo buteo. Taxonomy (NCBI): domain Eukaryota; kingdom Metazoa; phylum Chordata; class Aves; order Accipitriformes; family Accipitridae; genus Buteo; species Buteo buteo. Next base: position 35,832,604 of record NC_134204.1, read on the forward strand.
GCACTGTTACTCCATTAATTACATTGGCAGCTCTTTTACCAAGGTCTAGGTCTATAATTAACTTTAGGAATAATACTGTGTATGAAATTGTTAAAGATTTACTATAAGATAACTTGCAACCACCTGTATGAATGAACAAAACAACCAACAACAAATTCTTTTCCATACCTTCTCTTTGCAATCTCTCTCTACCTTCCTCCTGCCACTACCATATGCCTAGGAATATTCCTCAACGCTGCCACCTTCCTAGTGTCCAGGAAAATACTTGTAGTTAAACAAACTAAAACCACTAAGAACTGTACAGGTTTCTTGCTCAATTGAGTAAGAGACAGACAATCAAATGCTGCTTATTATGAAGGAGCTTATTGCTGAAAGGATCTTTCTTCTCTCGCTTGTTGCTGTTACTTTAAAGAAACACCCTCTCTTTAAAGGTGTGCAAGATAGGGGAGAGGCCGAGCAGATGATGAATAAAGTGAATAGTCTCTTTTGAAGACTGAAATACGAAGCTGTGCTTTGCAACCTGGGCTTTGATGAATCATCTGAACAGAAGGCTTTCCCTACAAACACGCAATTTTACAACTCATGGCCAACAGTCATGCTGCATTTATGCCTACTATTATCAGCCTTAATGTTTAGTCAAAAACCAGGAGATTAAAGCATTAGGTTAATATCATAGTCATGATAAGAAACATTACAGAAATAGAAGTGGTAGTTGTATTTTTCCTGCTTCAGCTTCACAAGGTGGAGAAAAGCTGAATAAAAATCAGTGAACAAATTTCATCTGGGGGAAAAATGTACAACACTGTTCAGTTCAGGAGGTTTCCAATTTATGTTGGTGAAGTTTAGGTTCTGAACAGATATTTACTTATTATTAGAACTTCCCAGTTATAAATATTACCTTAAGCTTAATTTTCTTAGTAGTTACAACAGGGTCACAGATATTAACATAGCTGCAGATCCAACTGCAAAATGTAGTACCAGATTCCAAAGGAACTTGACTGCCAAATAGGGTAAAACTGCAGGAGTAAGCAAAAACAAACTGGGTGGGTGAGGGGAGAGGGATAAATCCACAAAACCAAAAAAGGTTGTTATATACCATTAGCACCTCACATTTCACTGAGCTTTACTCAGAATTCCTCTTAAAATGTTCAGCGTTCACTCCCTTTGAGAGCAGTCTGCAAAACTGTAATCCATACACTCCTATTGCCAAAAATTTCTCTGTATTCCTGTTTCAGCTATGTGCTGTGTACTTTCCATTTAGCTGAATACAGAAGAATAGAAAGAAAATACAAATGTTGGCATAGGTGATTTCAAGCCTTAGTTGTTTGACCTTTTTGTATGAGCTTTTGGCATCTGTGACTTGGCAGGCAGAGTGCAGGCCAAGCCAGGACAAAGAGGAAGACAGGAAGCAGAAAGCTGGCCATGTCTCCTTGGCAGTCAGTATTGCAACAGGGTGAAAAACCACATCGTTGCCAAACCAGAAACAGTGGGGGAAGCCCAGATAGTTGGCAAGTCACATACGGCTGTATTGTACATCCTAAACACTGAATGCCTGATAAACTTAAGTGCTATGCCAGAGCCTAATCTATTTAAACTGTCTTCTGCTGTACAGGGGAGTACTTCATTTGTCCTTTTTTTATGTGTTTCCTAAAGAACTGACACAGCATTGTTACTACCATCTCAGGGCTGGCAGGTTAAAAGCTTGATGCTATATCAGTATGAGCTTTCAGCTTCCTAAAAAATCCTCTAAGATAAGGCCAGAGCAGGGGATCCCCACCACACACACTCATTTTCTGTCCCCAACCCCCACTCATGGGCATCCAAGCTTTCAAGCACCCCCAGGATGCGCAGTGCACAGCCAATTGCACCAAACTGCATTTACCTCTTTGAAAATATTATTTTAATTCTTGCCACATTGGTTGAGCAGGAATACTTAACTTCAAGCGTTTACCCAAACATTATTTAAACATCCAGCTTCAAACCTGTGATCTGGGATAAAAGAAGGTCTTTGGGTAAAGGTGGCTGTCGACCACACCTTCATCCTCCCAAACCCCTGAATGGAGGGATGCTGTTTCAGGCTTTGCTGTGGGTACAGTTCCCACTCCAGGTGCAGATGGAAGTAGGTCAGTTCCAGCAATAAGCTCTGCAGATTGCTGCAGGCTGGCTGGGGCAGTGCAGCAGTGGTGCTTGTGGCCACAAAGGCAGAGGTGGGAAACCCCAGGACATTGGCACCACCAGTGGTGTGGTATGGATGTTTCCTCCATCAGTTACTCAAGGCTTCTTGCACTTAGAGCGGACCACGAATTTCGAAGGGGACGTGGCAGAGCATGGTACCTGTTGCTCCTCTCCCCAGGAAGGCCTGGCTCCCGGCTGGACCTGGAGATTGGCTTACATATAGGAGACCCTCAGCAGCTTCACAGGGACTCTGCTCTCCCAGAGTGGTACAAAACAGCCTTGCCCCAAACCCAGCTGTTTAGGAGGCTTATTGATAGACAAAACACAAAAGCTGTTTCCTTTCTAAATATCACCCATGCTCCTGTAAAGCCTTGGGAAGGGAGGGGGGGATTGCAATTTATACAGATCTTTATTTACCAATTATTCATTAAAATCAGTGTTGTTGAAGGTGACTGATAATCTCGTTATAGTTGTAGAATGCATTTCTCACTTCTGCCTTTCAGATCTTTCATTCCTGTGGCCAGGCTTTTACTATCTTGACAAGCCATTTTATTTTACGGAACACCAATGAATTACAAAGCATCATTTTTTAAAATGCTGATTCTGCCTACGGGCTGTGATCAACATTCTCACAGATTTTGGTAGCCAAATAAAGGAGAGAATAAGGATCTCGCACATGAGGTCCTTTGCCACCAAACTGAATTTTTATTGCTGATGAAATAGCCAAAGTCTATTAAAAAGTTTCATTTTACTCCTAAAAGCACTCTTTCTCTGCTGCACTTACACTCTAATCACAGGAACAATGCTGAATAACTGTGCTCCTAATTAAGGGAACAACACATAAGGAAAACAGCTAGATAATTCCAATTTATCAGCACAATTGATTTATTGATTGATTGGTAGAAAGAGTAAGGAGACAATCAATTAAAAGCAATTACCACTTCCTACAACAGGAGTCTAAGAAAATGTCTTGTGATCACAAGGTACAAAAGTTATTCTGAATTCCTGGAATAATCAATTGTGTGGGATCCCATCCACAAAATATATTCCCTCCCTCTTTATAACGCAACAGGTTACAGAAACAGAATTATCTTTATAACTGGACCCTAGTTTATGTTGTTAATGCTTTGACATCTGCTTTTGCTGACTTTCTTCAATTATCTTTTTAATATATCTCTGTATATCGCTTTAGTGCTTACTAACCTAATCACATTTATTTGATGTCTACTCTAAAAAAGTAAAACTACTTTTTAAAAAACAGCATTTAAGATTAATTCACTTCAATGGAAATTAGGAATGGGCAAATCAATTGGAAGAAGCTCTTGTTTTTCTGATGGCCTTTCACTCACATTTAGGATCAAACTTTCTCTAATTCATTAAAAACTGAAGTAGCTAATTCCACTCGCTTGCTTTTGGGCCATAACATGCCCATTTACAAACTTACTGGTAAACTATGCCTTCAGTGATGTTCACAAACATTGTCACTTTTATCTACCTCCATATCGTTCCTTCCCTGGCTTGAAGTTTAAAGCAAAACCCCTTCACCCAGCCCTCAATAAGTTCCTGCACATCAGCTGAAAAACACACGTGAAGACACTTTGGTGCCCTTCACCAGTCATCAGCCTGCCTCACACCACCACCTCCTGGCCCCACACACATGAAAACCAAAGCTGAATGCTCTGTGGGGCAGAGACCATCATCTAGACTGCTGTAGGACAACCAACAGCCTTTCTTCTGCTGCTGCTACTGCATAATTATCGACAACAATGAGTGGCTTGGCCTGGAAATACAAATGCCAAAATGAAAGCAGACAAGATAGCAGTTTCTTGGATGCTAGTCCAAGTTTCATGAGTAAAGAAGTCTCAACACACTTTCAAAAAAAATACAATCTTTCCTAGACCTCAGCTTATCCAAACTGAACTGATCCTTTGAATCCTAAAGTCTGTCATTCCTTGAGAACATGCTAATCTAGTTCTGTGACTGTGCTAACTCTGTTTTGCCTAGACCCTGAATACGGAGCCCTCCATACCAGGGACGGTCCCTCTGACACAGTGCGATCCTTCACAGGAGTGGGGAGCTCCTGACTGTGAGGAAGGACTCAGCATTTTGGCCTTTCAAAGACAAACTGGAGCTTTTCATTCCCACAAAATGCAAAAAGAATTAGAGAGAGTTACTTTAATGTATCTGATAGTGAATAGAAAGATATTATCTGATCTGTATTCTTATATTATTAAACATTAACCAGTTTCACAAAGTCAATTAACTCATCTCATTATAAAATACTGTAACCTCCAGCATTTTGAAGTTTGCAGGAAAGGATCTTTGGCTGCTTTTGCCGTCTAAGGCTGAATAATGCTTGTGATTGGAAATTATTTTTCTTTTACTCTATAAGAACAATTACCACAGCTATCACACAATTATTGCAATTATATTCATAAGAACTGCTGTTCAGAGCTGTTCTCTGTAGCACCATTCTGCAACACCAGGAACATTTGTCTTTTCTAATGATCACCAGCACAAATGTCCTTTTGTAGCTCTTTAAGTGATTTCATTTCTTTCTATTAATATCCTGTTACTTGCTTTGGGAGAAACCAAAGGAGACAGGCCCCAATTAATATATGCTTTTAAAGCAAAGGCTTTTAGTGAAGCCAGAGCTAAGGCATTTTAAAACAGGAATTGACACTTCCCTTTATGACAGCCTAACATTTTCAATGTGCCTTGCTAAATGGATAGAAAGCCCCCAAAATACTTCAAATCTGTGTTTCATAAACTGTACTCTAAGAGAAGTAGCAATAAAGTTTATTGCAGACCTAAAGTATCTGCATAAACCCCGTTAATTGAAAAGTGGGTGGAGAAGGCTGCCAAATTAAATGTTTACATTAGCACAGCTGTATTGTAAAAACATTCTGCCCCCTGTGCTTTGTAATTATAAGATATTTCTGGACTGTGTATCTCTGCAAAGTTTATCTCTACTGCCAAGAGTGTTTTGGCACAGAGTGCCTGCAATTTTTGGCAGCCAGAGAGCTCTCAGCGCAGGCAGTATCTAAAATGGCTGCCAAACAGTTATCCTGAAATGTCGTCGACCTAGTGTCGTCCTGTGTGAAGGGCAAAAGCCAAAGCTGGTTTTAAAACCTTTTGATTGTTTTAAATGAGGCAAGGAGCTGGGTTTCCAGACAAGCACAGGACCTGGCACCACAGGTTAGTCCCACCAGGCTCACCAGAACACCATGCACAGTGGCGGGTGGGAAGGCATATGGACTGCTCTGAGTATCCCATAACTGGGAAAAAAGGGGGGATGAGGGGTCTCCTGAAGGGAGGCTTAATTTTATTGTTTTAAATTATGCATAAACTGCCATACAATTCCCCTGTGCCAGGAG